>NW_008588813.1:0-39952 GCF_000691845.1 Merops nubicus
GTCCAGCGAAGGGCTACGAGGATGATTTGGGGACAGGAACTCCTGTTTTACGAGGAGAGACCTGGGGCTTTTTAGTCTGGAGAAGAGAAGACTTAGGGGGGATCTAATTAATGTGTATAAATAGATGTGGGCTGGGTGTCAGGAAGGAAAGGGCAACCTCTTCTCACTTATGCCCTGCGGTAGGACACGGGGCAAGGGTTACAAGCTGGAACACAGGAAGTTCCACCTCAACATGAGGAAGAACTTCTTTCCTGTAAGGGTTCCAGAGCACTGGAACAGGCTCCCCAGGGAGGTTGTGGAGTCTCCTACCTTGGAGATTTTTAAGACCCATCTGGATGTGTTCCTGTGTGACCTGCCCTAGACTAGATGGTCCTGCTCTGGCGGGGGGGCTGGACTCGATGATCTCTGGAGGTCCCTTCCAACTCCTAACATTCTGTGATTCTGTGATACTGTGATAACTGCAGAGGTCTAGGTCCCCTCAGAGTGCTCTCTGTCAGAGCTGGAATGCACTGCTTTAGTACCTGTCCCATGACAAAAATGGAAGCCGGTCTGAACTTGAAGATTATAGTTTGCCACAGAATTCTCAAACAATATATTTGCATTAATTTCAGCTTCTTTTACTTGAAATCTAATAAATAAACACATAAGCTTCAGCCCTGAAACTAGCCTCATGAAGGAGCAGTAATTGCTTTCTCCCACTTAAAACAAATAGCTGGTATTTTGCTGGGAATCTTTAATAGTTCTGCTGGACAGATTTAGTAAGTCCTAATTACTGTCTTTTGTATAATCCTATCTGATTTCTTTAAGCTTCCTTCTCAGAAAATACAGATGCATTATAGCTTTTCTGGAGAACCTGAGCATTTATTCCATCTCTTTACTTGAAAAGCAAATTAATTTTATTGCTACATTACTGACTACCAACTAAATATTAACTGGAAATATAGCTCTGTGTATAAATACTCATGCATTCTCTAGAGTTAGCAAAAGCTTTTCTTTAATGAACTATAAGCAAGAACTTTTCAAGTGTTACTGTGTCTATCAAAGATATTTAAAACCTTCTTTAAAAAACAGTATGTACTATTTGATAGTACTTGTACTATCAAAGGGAAAATAGGTTGTACTATGAAATTTGCTGGCTAATCAACAGTAATGTTTGGTAATTCTTACAAAAGTGCTTTTTTACTTTCCATGTGCTATGATGTGGAGAACCCTATCTTCAGTCTAAATCAGATGTAACTGAGTTAGTCTGGTTGCGGCTAAGCCTCATCCATTATGGTATAAAGTTAATCCGTGAAATTTCTATACCCTATCAGCAGTCCAGAAAAAAAATGTGTGTTGTCCCCTACTGTGGCATAAAAAGAAAACAATTATTACTCTCCAAAGGACTTCAGAAGGAAGAGGAGTAATAAAAATATATCTACAGACTCAAATATCTTACTGAACATAGCTTAACAGAAAACTCAATGAGCTGTTATTACTTGTTTAAAGTCAGCTCTGTTTGCATCTACTAGTTTTTAACATCCCTTTCTGCTAAGCACTGTATGCACACAAGGGGAAAAAGGATGATCTTTACCATCAAAGAAGCTGACCTTTACTACAAACTATCTGAGAAATCTCAGCAAGCTGGAAGAAGTGAGATGAGAAGACACAGAAATAGAAACAAAGTTATTGTACAACATGGTGATGGTTGATACAACAGCATCATGTTGTACAAACTGAAGCAAGGAGAAAAGGTCCCTTAGCATAAGCCTCTTTAGCAGGTTTACTGTTTTAGGCACTGATGTTTCTGCTACCCAGAGGGGTCCAACTCATTTCCTGCAGGAGTTTCTTCTGCTATTAATGACAGCAATGAAGACAGCACTTCAAAGGAACCTTCTCAGGCTATCTAGCCCAAATGATGAAGCAGAAAAGTCAAACTAAGTGTTGAAAACAAACAAACAAAACTGCATACAAATAAAAGCTTGCTCTTTCAAGTTTTGCTGCAGTTATGGGCCTGTGAGTGGTAAACCACAAAGGTATTGATTGCTGCACTTCTGCTCTGAGTCATAATCAAATCAAGGCACATGCTTAAGTACAAAATTACATCAACAACTTCATTGAAAATTCCCTTAACAGTAACTTTTATTCTATAGTATACCAGTGCCAAACAGTTCTAATTTAAAGCACTTACCAAATCCCCAGCATTGCTGTCAGTATAGGAATGCACAATTAAACTCACTGAAACAGAGTTACTTCCATCCCCACATCAGTGCCATTTTGTACACCCAGAACATCTGGCATTTATGCTACATAATTAGAAAGGGACGCAGAAACCCATAATACGCTTTAAAAGCAAACTTAGTTACAGCATTAACTATGGAAGGAGCCCATACTTTATTCCTTCAAAGAGCCAGTCAAGTATTAATTAATTCTCAGGATCCTGAGAGACAATCAAGTAATCTAGACACTTTGCAGAGAAAGCTTGCTGGAAGGTAGTGTAGCTATGCTGTTTGTTTCAACATTTTTGCCTCACACCCCATCCTTAGAAAATAAAGCATTACAGTAGGATCCTTAAAGGCTGACTTTGAAAAACATACACAACAGAAGTGTGTAGGTCTTATGATGGGAAATGTGTTATTTTTCTTGGCCATCTTTCCCTTTACTCCTTCCCAATTTGAGTAATAATGTTACTGGATTTGTGATGGTTGGAAAGTCCTGCTGCTCCTGGGGAGGTGGAGATTTGAAATCTAAAACCAGGAGCAAGCCTGAATAAGAAGAGTTGGAGACCTGTTCTATTCCCACTCCCCTCTTCCTGTCTTCGGGACTTCCTGCTGGGGTCTATAAAGGGGGAAGGGAGGCCACATCCCCCCTCTCCTCTGCTGGGAACTTCAGCCAGAGAGGCTGCTCTGTCTGCTGCTCTTCCTTGTGCTGCACGTGGCCGTGGACATCTTGGGCCTGTTCTCCAGATTCATTCCCTGCCTACATCCACATCCAAGGATTGTCCATCCAGCTTCAGTCCACCTCAATCCAGCAAGATCCAGTACCGGGGAGCTTCAACACAGAGTTTTGGTTTCGTATTTTTGGAAATTTACCCCTCCTTATCTTGTTACCCCCTATAACCCTTTACCCTGTTAATCCCTACCCTTCTTCCTTTCTGTTCCCCTGTTAAATAATATATTTCACTTTTGTTAACTTTCATTAAGTGCAAAGCTTTCATTACCCCTGCCTTCCTTTGTTTACCTCTCTACCTGGGAAAACTAAGGGATAAGGGAGGGGGGAACACAATTCTGCCTTCTAACCGAGACAGGATTAAATACAGAAGAAGGTATTAGAAGACCAATATCCAAGGATTATTTTTGTGTTAATATAAAAAAAATTATTCTTTCCTAAAATAGTTTTCTCATTGAGAAGACAGGAATAATAAACTGTCACAGCTTTCTTCTTCATAGCCTCAAACAGTGATTATTAGATTATATGAAACCTCAGATAAAACAGTAAAATATTTAGATTACCAAAGTAATGCAATTAGAAGATAAAATGCAGGCTAGTGTTCAGAAAATGGAATGTCTGTATCTTTTGTTTAGCCCTTTCTGAGGACTTTCAGTGGCAGGACACTGATCATATCTTTCTCTTTTTAAGTAGAATCCATGAAACTTCCCTCATTCAATGCATACCAAAAGATACTGACCCGTGAGAGTCATATGCTAATGCACCAGAGCTCATGGTTTCTGAGTACACAGAAAGAACTTGTTAACACTGATATTGATCTTTTGCCAGCTGCTGGGTTGATTGACAATAGGAAGTCAAAACCTGGCTTCTTCTGCAGTGGCATTCCATAGAGGTACACTTACACAGCAGGTTACTATATTTGTTGGGTCTTAATGTACTCTAAAGTTAGATGTTCTGAAATATTAGCAGCAACTTGGATGAGCACCAATCTTTCTACTTTTACAGAAACATAGAATTATTAAGGCTGGAAAAGGTCTCTAAAGTCAAGTCCAACTCTCAACCCGACACTATCATGACCACTAAACCGTGTACCTAAGTGCCACATCTACACATTGTTGAACATCTCCAGGAATGGTGACTCCACCACCTCTCTGGGCAGCCTGTTCCAATACCTCACCACTGTTTCAGGAAAGAAATTCTTCCTAAGATGTAATTTAAACCTTCCCTGATGCAACTTAAGCCCATTTCCTCTTGTCCTTTTGCTAGTTACTTGGGAGAAGTAACCAACACCTGCCACACTACAACTTCCTTTCAGGAAGTTGCAGAGAGCAATAAGACATCCCCTCTTCTGCAGACTAAACAATCCCAATTCCCTCAGCTGCTCCTCATAAGACATGTTTCTCAGACTCTTCACCAGCTTCTTTGTTCTTCTCTGTACCTGCTCCAACACCTCAGTGTATTTCTTATAGTCCAGTGCCCAAAACTGAACACAGTACTCAAGCTGTGGCCTCACCAGTGCTGAGTACAGGGGCATGATCACTTCTCTACTCCTGATGGACACACTGTTTTTGATACAGGCCAAGATGTTGTTTGCCTTCTTGGCCTCTTGGGCACACTGCTGGCTCATGTTCAGGCAGTAGTCCACCAGCACCCCCAGGTCCTTTTATGTTGGCCAGCTTTCCAGCCATTCTTCCCCAGGCCTGTAGCATTGCCTGAGGTTGTTGCAAGCCAAGTGCAGAACCCAGCATTAAATTTATATTAAACAGATATTAAACAAGCTTGGCCACAATACTGAGCCCTAAAGAACACCACTGGTGACCAGCCTCCAAATGGATTTAAATCTTTGGGCTTGGCCATCCAGCCTTATGTTGGCCAGCTTTCCAGCCATTCTTCCCCAGGCCTGTAGCATTGCCTGAGGTTGTTGCAAGCCAAGTGCAGAACCCAGCATTAAATTTATATTAAACAGATATTAAACAAGCTTGGCCACAATACTGAGCCCTAAAGAACACCACTGGTGACCAGCCTCCAAATGGATTTAAATCTTTGGGCTTGGCCATCCAGCCCGTTTTTAACCCAGCAAAGCCTGTCTATACCATGAGCCACCAGCTTCTCCAGCAGAATGTGGTGGGAGGTGGTGGCAAAGGCCTCACTAAAGTCCAGGTAGACAACTTCCACAGCCTTTATCTAATCCACCAGGTTTTAGCTATGTAAAGGGTATGCATCTTCTCCAAGGTAGTGGTGTGAGGTGCCCTCTACAGTTCATGCCAGGAGGTTCATCACACATAAGGGTTGATGGCATGGAGACAACTGTAATATTGCCTACAACCCTTTCCTGCCTGGGGAGTAACCCTGGAAAATGATATCAGAAAACCACCTACTTTATCTTTCAATGGTTATGAGTGGTGAGGTGAATTTCACCTTTCTTTGGTGCAGAACTAGCAAAATATGAAGACATGATGGTAGAAATTCTTCCATAAGTAGGCAACCCTAGCTCCAAAACCAGAAAAGTATCAGGAGGGTGAACTGGACTGAAGAGATTTCTGGTACTCTGCTAGTTGTTGCATCCTTTTGAATCTGTGTTAAAACTCTCCAAAAATATCTCACAGAAGAAAACACTCTTCTCTCCCTATGAACATTCTTTTCTCTGGGAATTAAGGATGATACTGGTTTTAGCTGAGGAAGAAAGGAAGCTAATCTAAGGCAGCTCAGAAGATAATTCCAAACCTAGTCTTTCTGGATAAATTTACAAACCAAAACAAATCAGAATCCAACTAATATGTGGATAATATATTTTCAGCTTTGCAGCTTAATAAGAAAAAGAGATATACTATAAAACAAGAAAAGTCCTTTAACTTACCTTCCATTTGAGGGAAAAAAAGAAAAAAAAAGCATCTTTGCTCAATTGCTGCTTCATGGAGTTTATGATTCACTTACTTGGATTTTACATTTAATTTTCTTCATCTGAGAAATGAAGTTATATGTTTACAAACACTGTAGAATATAAGCCAGAAAAGACTTGAGATCTTTACACACAGTCACAGACAAAAGCCCCAGCTGGGCAAGCACTAAATTTTTTTGTAAATAAGTCACTCTAAATAGCAATCACACAATCTTCTCTGCCTTATCTTTAAACTAATTAAAAAGTGCTAACACAGGAAAAAGAAAAAAAAAAAAAAAGCTAGTCTGGCCAGAAAAATATTTCTTGTAATTTTTCTTTATTTTTTTTTTCTGATGGATGAAACTGAGAACTCCAGTATTTCAATAACAGCACAAAAAAAAAATCTAATTTTATTAATTGATTTATCTTCAGAAAGGTAGTAATAAGTGGATTTTTCCATCACTATGTAACCTGTACTGGGGAAATTTCTCTTTGAGAACAGAGTACAAGTTTCCAAATGGCTGCTACATACCCAACTAAGGGACGACTCATATTTGGGGAAAAGTATCTGCAATCACCAGGGTTTCCTAGCAACAGTGTAAAATCCTAATCCTCAAAGCCTTAAATCATCTGCACTCTTTTCAGACAGATGTGAGATAACTCTGTGTAATGCAATACTGGGGTAATTCACTTTATGTTTCAATATCCTAGTTCAGGCTCAGCAACAGTAATACCATTCACTCAGGTTCAAGTGAGTGAAAAATGAGGCTCACGATCAAATGTCTGCAAAACACGTAGACAGACTCAACAAGGTTCCTTCCTCATTGTCTGCCTCAGCGTGACATGCACGAGCAGCCTCTCCTGTGCTGAAGAGCAAAGTGTGGGAGTAGTCAAGCAGCAAGGGAATGGCAGCAGCTGCAGGTGAGCACAGCTGGAGCTCCTGAGTGAAGTCACTGAGCAGTGTTACAAATGAAACCACAAAGACTTAGGGTGTGACAGTACTGTCAGAGTGTGGGGTGTAGCTTCTTAGGTTGACTGATAGACTATATTTTTTTTTTACCCCATATGAAGATAAATAGTTTTGTATTTACTTGCAGGGTAAAAAAAAAAAATGCCTTCCTGTCAATTAACTGAAAGATTACATAGCTCGCCTTCACTGAACTATTTATTCTTGTGCCAGAAAAACATATGGAGAAGCTCTCTATCAGGGCAGTTCGGTGAGAATAAATGAGGCTATGCATGAGTGAGATCTGCAGTATCACCTTTCTTCCCCAACTGAAAATGTGAAAGACTTCAGTATCTTCATTATTCCTGTCAATTCATATTGTCTCCATACTAAAATACTGATGAAGCCACCAACTCTCTCACAAAAAGATATCACCCAACTGGACATACACTGAAACAAAGCGAGTACTGTGAAACCAATCACAGGATTATAATTGGCAAATTTAGTTTTGCAGTGCAGCTGGCAAAGGCAGAAATTGTTCAGAGGAATTGCAGGATTGCAGAACCATTATTCCTAGTAAATGCTAGGAGAGTTTTGAAGTTCCTAGACACTATAAATACATAAGTAACTATGGAAACTTTAATTAACATTAGACATTTGCATCCAATGCCTGAGGGGTGGAACCTGCTTGCCTCCTGGTCATTGATTTGGCTGTGACTTTTCTGCTTATTAATTTCTTTTGATTTTGCACAGAATTATAACTTAAAACCCACAACAATCACTTAATGCACACTGTTGTTTTGAAGTTTATCTGGCAGTTATGTGATCCAAACACTAGTTAAAATACTATCAGATTAATTATTTGTGACTTTGTTAATAAAAATATTTATTTTATGGTCATATCTCGTCTAATTAAAATACAAATCTCACTGTTATTTTTCTATATTTATCTGTTTATAGGCTTTCCTTTTGTACTTAGTTTTTCAGTTCTTTGCTGTTCTAAGTATTTTTCTTCTCAGACAGCTAACATACTGCATTACAATTTCAGAGGAGTTCCCTAGGAGATTAGATAATCTTACCTTGTAATGAATATTTTTTTAATAAGACCTCCCAAGAGAACAGAGTGAAAATGGGACACGTAGCTGTCAAAAACAACTTTATTTTAATGGTGCACACTGTACTGGATCTAGCTGGAAGGGAGTTAACTTTCCTTATAGCAGTCCATAAATTGCTGGGTTTTGCTTGTCTGACTGAAACAGGGTTGATAGCACAGCAACATCTTACCTATGACCAAACAGTGCTTGCATAGCATCAGTGCCTTTTCTATTTCCCACTTGTTCCCCTAGTGAGTAGGCTGGGATGGGCAAGAGGCTGTGAGGGAACACAGCCAGTACAGCCAATTGGTAGCTGATCATTTTATCAGTGATAAAAAACAGAGTAAGAGATTGTAACCTTAAAAACAGTTGCATAACCTACCTTAAAACCAAGGAAAGTATTTTTAAAGGGAAAATTTAGTAATAAAAGTTTGTTATAAAGTTATACTTACGTGACTACAAGTATATACAATTTGGTTTTGATATCTGTAATGTGTATGCTTTGAATACAGGCATTATGATTGTACAATTTCACTGTTTTTCAAGGGGCTTCTTTTGGTATTACCTACTGTTCATTTACAAACGGCGAATTTTTGTTCAAATTGGTCTTGTTTATTGTTTTGCTTCTTCATGTTTTTTCATGGCATTGATTTCAACAGGAGGTTTTTTCTGCCTTCAGACTCTGTTCATTCATGGCCATTTGGGTTATCACAGACCTATAACCATGAACTTCAATTTGTTTTCCCCTGCCATTGAAGAGTTGATTTATTATCTAGATCCACATTTTTCAAATGGTATCAGTTTATATATGAGCTAAATAACATGCTTGCACAAAGATTCATAGGGTATTTGTGCATTCATTGATATTTGGGTTTAGTGGGCAGAAGAGAGAGGAATTGTGTGTGATGCAAATTAAGGTGCTTGATTGAACAATCATTTGGGGTTATGTGTCTGTAAGTACAGATAGATGCGATTCATTGAATACCCATAGCAGCTAATTCATTGCTTAATGTATATTTAGTTCAGTTCAGGGTCATCCGGGCCAGTGGAACACCTCTTAAATGTATAAATTTATGTTCAGCTTCATATTCTTCACTAATTTTAGATATCTAAAAAATTATGATACTATAGTAAGCTAGTTCTCTAAGCTCCCTTTGTAACTTCTGGAGAGAATTGGGAAATTTTAATGGGTAAATCATCCCATTCAAAACTAAGATAATTACAGGCAATATGCATTCCCCTGGAAGAGTTTCTGTCTCATGATTAACATAGGCTAGATGCCAGAAGGCTGAAGTTCGTGAAAAAAAATCCCATTCCAAGTCACCTCTTCAATTTCGGAACATAAAATTTTGATCTTTCAGTGTTTCAATACAGGGTTCTAAGAAGTGAAGTGTCTGATTAAGTCTTCAAGTTTAGGCAGCAGAAATTTAGATTTAATATAAATTATCAGAGGTTGTCCCTAATCATGACTGTTATCATGAACCCACTGTTAAGTTACTATCCCCCTTCATCTTCGCAGGAAGAAAACAGACGGAAATGTAGGATGAAGTTGTCCTTGGCTCAAATGGGAGTATTCATGTGCTTAAAGGTAAACACTTGTCCGAGTGCTTTGCTGGATCAAAGACAAAGTATTCTCCAGGTTTCCTGATGGCTTCTTTATCTCTACCCAGCTTTGCTGGATGGACTTCTAGACTTGGAAAAAAAAGAAAAAGAAAAAACAGGTAACATTTCATTTATCTCCACTAAATACAAATTCTGCATCATCCAGGAATAGTACACTTGAAGTAGGCATGCATCCTTCTTTCTGTCCACTGTTCCTTTTTATCCTTCATTTCAAATACTATCAAAAGATATTTTCTCTTTCTTAAGAAATAAAGAGACGTAGTAATAGACGATGTTAGTCATGTGACATAACAGCCATTGAAATCAGTAGGAGTTTCTCCATAGACTTCAAGAAGTTTTTAATTTGGTTCTAAAATGTTAAATTTATGGAGTAGCAACTACAGAATCCTCTGATCAATAGCCAAAGATCAGAATGTCTCTAATATATTAATTCTACTGTAAACAATGGCACAATAACTGGGTTTTTTTTGTCTAAAATAAATTATTCTTAGCTTCTGTGATATAAACAATTCCAATAATCAGCATGTACATATACAGATATACAAAACACACAAATGCATGTAGTAATTAACAATTAAATTATGATTCAACAGATGTAATGAGATGTAAGTATTAATAACCTCATTAAAAAGTCTGATGAATACAAAAGCTCTCCTACTATAATTACTCTCAGAAATAAAAGTATTGTTAATCTGCTGAGCAGCTGATGATACAGAAAATTATAAATAATAGAAACATTGCACAAATTAATTTTAGATTAGAATGACAGAATAGTTTGCATTTCATAATAGGAAGACCATTTTTAGCAGAGAATAGGCATGATGTTCTGTTGGAGACCGTTTTAATTACTAGACTCTTCTCTCTCATGATCCTCAATTTTTTTTAAAAGAAGTAATCTCTCTTTAATAACATGTCTAAATGAAGCTAGATGCTGGCCAGCAACATTCTACAAACACTACATCATCAGAATACTAATGAAAGGTCTCCTTTCACAAAGTTTTGAGGTTGTGAAACACTAGTGGGAGACTTTTCAAAATGTAGAGTAACACGGAAGGCAATTTCTCGGTAAATTTTAATCAATAGAGTTTGTGGTATTCATATTGGCTTGGTATATATAGTGAATTTGGTACATATTGGTGAATATTATAATGGTTAAACTTATTCTAGAGACAGACTGTTTTTTTGTTAGTCTGAGCTGCTTCTCATATGTAGAGGCATAGCTGCCGGTGTAGAAACCTAAAAAGACTAGGCTACCATTATTTATCATATTTGGCAAAGAAAATTAATCACTGCTGTATCAGGCACTGCCAGCATACTCTGCATTTGGCACATTCAGTAAGTGACCTGAATATTTGTATCCCCACCATCACCTTCCCCTGTCTGTAGTAACACAGTAGATCTGGCACATATTAAACACATTTTGCATGTAAACTCCAGGCAATGGCATAAAATACAAGATTATCTTTGCCTTCAATTAACATCATTATTTCTATTTCGTTATCAGTTCCCTGAAGAGTAAAACTGAGACAATTACTTCTATTAATCATGGCAAGAAATGCTAAGACAGCTCATAGAAGAACCATTTTTTACTTATTGGCTTTTTGTACAAGCTGTATTGGCAAAATCATTTCACGAGTTTAATAGATGACTACAGCTTATAAAATGCGTTGGTCAAGGTAGGTCATATAGTGTCGTATTTACAGAAATGGAACCAGACAGGTTCAGTGACTAGAGTAGTTAAATAATAATGACAAAAAGGCTGAGTGTTTATCCTTACCTTTTATACCCTCAATAAATATTTTTGTGCCATAGGACATTTAATGCTATAATGCAGTCAAAAGACCAGACTTTAATTACTGCAATCCCTTCTGGTCAAAAGTTACATTATGTTGTAATTTGTAATTTATAAAACTCATCATCAGAAGCTTAATGTACCTGATGAAAATTGAAGTTGTGCTATCATGAAGGGTGGAATCATCTGTGTCCAAAAACAAGACATTTGAAGTGTCTGCAGCAATAAAGTAGTTATCAAAAACCCTTTCATTTTAAAATAAACATTCACAGTGGAGGCGGCTTTCAGTTAGCAAGTAGCTGTTAGAATTAAATCCAGAAGTCTGCTTTTAAGTCAAGAATGACTTGAGTTTTCTAGTGTAGAAATGTGCTTGGGAATGCAAATTTACTGTCATGAAAACAAAATGGTGAAATACACATATTGTCATGTAAAGATTAAGGTTAGCAGTAAAATGTACTTTGAGGTCTAACTGACAGCACCTTTTATTTTGTGCTTGGATAAACTTTCCACCTTGAATTAGGCTTTGGTTGTTCCCCGTTGGTGATGGACATTGACTGTCCACTAATCATGAACACTTTGCTGTTTCATCTGAAGGGTTTAGCTTTAATCGATAATTTTTTTAAAGTCCACTGATGTCTTTGAATATTTCTATATAGGCAGGTGCAGAGAGACAGGTATGCATTCTTACCCGTATATTGATCTGACAGAAACAAACCAGCTCAGTTACATATTCTCATGGTACCACACTGAAGCTACTGAAGTCTTTAAAGAGGTTTTAGTCTATTATTTGGGCCACAGGTCTGCATTAATGTTCTTACATGTCTTCCCAATCGACCCCAAATTTTGTGCAGTAAATTCCTAGTGTATACAGTGCCTTCTTTTGTCCTTTCTTACCCATGTAAACAAATTCTTTATACCAGGGCACTTCATAGCCCTGTTCCACTTTCCAGTGCTACCTTCTGCCCCAGCTTTCCAGAAAGACAGAGCTGCCCTGAAAAGAAAATGCAGCCAGTGCACCCACAGATGTCCCAGTGACAACTGAGAATCTCACATAGTGGTGAATTGGACTTAGGGAGCCAGCACTAGCTGCTGCCAATCCCCAAAGGATACACCTTTGAGGTAGGAGTCTTCCCTTTGCCATTCCTGACCAGTGTAAATACACTTAGCAAAGTAAGACTTTTTTATGCAATTTGGAAGAAAATACTAACATGCAAAAGCTTATTTTGTCAGTGCTTACTGTAGCACATTTTGAGCGCCAGGTACAAAAGTGCACCAAACACTTCAGGTAATGTTCGTTACACCATAGAGTAAGAAATCACATTGACAATTAATGAAATAAAGCTCTGGAGTTTATCGGAAAGAAAGCTGTGCTTGTAATAAAAAGGAACAAACAGAATAATTTCACATCAAAAGGCTCTTCCAATGCAGAAGTTACTTCACAACAAAGTGAAAATACTCTGCCAACAAGGCTTTCAAAGTTAAATAAATCTGCTTGCATTTGTTGTTCTAATTTAGCAGGTCAGTATTTCAGAGAAACCCTGGAGATAAGCAAGCTGGCAGGAAAATAAGGGAAGTAGTTCTGGGGAGGACAGTGAGAAAAGGGTTTGGGCCTGAATTACTCTTGGCATTTACAGGTTGTGAGTAATGTTAATAAAAATTATGGCTGCAACAATGATGACTCTCTGTTATAATACATACTGGCAGGAGTAACCTCCTCAGTGACCTGTGGTAATATGATTCTGCTGGTGGATGCTTGAGAACTTGCTGAGGAAGCAAGTTAGAGCTGCAGAAATGGCAAGCCATTCCTCATTTCCCAAACAGGAATCTGGCACTGAACTGGAGATTCAAAAACTACAAAATACATTGTGCAAAAATAAATAAGAAAATAAGAAAACCTTTTCTTTTTCCTACATGAGAAGACCACTTCCACTCTGTGAGATATAAGGGTCATGATAGCACCTAACCACGGACTCACTTAACAGATCGATTACTATTCTTTTCCCTGTGTAAAAATGACTTTTGTCCACAGGAAAACTGCTGAATGAACAAAGCAATTGGAAAAAGCATTGCCTTTTACATGCTTGAAGCAAGCACAGTAATTTATGGCCCATATCTGTTGTTGTACCTTCTTCAGCAATAGTACTCTATATTTCATTTTCAGCCCACATGTAAAAGCACAAATGCAGCAATTATCTACTAGCATTTGCTAAGAGAAATACAACATATAATTACAACAGCAAAAAGCCACTAAATTTGCAGTTCTTCTGGCATTTGGCTTTATTATTTCAATAACACTTTTAAAAGAAAAAAAAAGAAAAAGACAACTTCTTACCTTAGCCACTAATCCTGGAGAAAATGTTGTGGTTTTTTATTTTTTTTAATCCAAGTAATACACAATAAAAAGTAACTAATCATTAACACTCCACCAGTCAAGTTGCTCAAATCTGTACCTACCAATTTCCTGGGGTTTTTGCCTAACAGAAACTGTATTCATCATTTCATTTGTTCCTGAAGTGCAGCAAAGTAGTCGAAGAAGCTGTGTTTATGTGTAAAAGAGTCAGCTCCCTGCTGTGAACAGGCTGTTTCCTGTCTATTACAGTAAAATATCTAAGCATTGTTTAAGAAGTTTATATAATCTTGAAATTTTTGTACTGTTCCTTTTCCTTCTCCTCACCACAAAAGCCTTGAGAAAAGTATTTTTAGTTGTCAGTGAATGTGGGAAGTTAAGGCATGTGGATAGCAATGCCATGGTTTAATTATTTGTATCCCATCCACATCTTTCACATAAATCTTGTCTCTCTGTTGTACTGAAACTATTCATCAAAATTTTGCACTTAGTACTACAGGAGACACTCAGATGGAACTGAAATGAGTTTCTTTTTTCCAATACTTTTGGTAAATTTCAATTATTTTGTCTTGAAATTCACATAACATTTTAAAACTTTTTTTTTTTTTAATGTTAAAAGTTAACTTTAAAAGTTATTTTGTGTCAAACAGAACATTTCAAGTCCTTGAAAGTTTCCATTAGGTTTTGAAATCAGGAGCCTTTCTTGTGTATAATGTGAAACAATAAAGTAGCAAACCCCACCATTAATTGACATTTGCCACATCTGTGACTTCCTGAGTTAACCAAAGTATGCCCACCAGCTAATGTTATCACAACCTCTTCCACATTTTGTCTCTTCTTGCCTTGCTGATAGACAAAACAACATTATTTTGGTGGAAAGATCTATATAGAATTGAGAATGTTCAAAAAAATTTGCTTGTGCAGAGGAAACTTAAGTAAGGTCACGAAACCTTCCAAAATAGTCCTTGGACATTTAACACAATCACATTTTTCAGGTGTCTTTTCCAAACTCTCTTACTCTGGCTTTGAAATGTTATAGTTCTTTGCGTAGCTCCTGGTGATAAATATTCTGACCACTACAGCTGGAAACTAGACCATATAAGTAATTGCCAAGCATGGAGTTCCACATGCATGAAGACAAATACCAGTCATATTGTTCAGGCATAGTACTTAAACTCCTTTCAGCTACTTTTATTTTGCTGAAGAGAGAGCTTCCAGCTTTCAACTGGAAGCTTGTGTGTCTATCACCATTAGCATTATCAGTCAGTGTCTAAGGGACCCACACAGAAAAAAAAAAAAAAAACCAGTAGCTCATTCAGCTACAGAAGGCACTGTTAAGAGCCAAAAACAATGTACGTTCTCTCTAATCTAAATGAACAAGACACTTGCCAGGAGTAAGAACGACATTATAGCAGTCACACCACAACACTTCAGAGTTTGAAGTCTGAAGTCTGTAATCCTTGGAAAAATAATCCCCATGATTTCTGGAAGAAGCTAAACAGAATGAAATGTGAAGGGAAACTGAGGTTAATACAGCAGGGATGAAAAGGTAAGTGGCACAAAAGTAAAGCTGAGGTGAGGATCAAGGAAAATGGAGAGAGAAATCAAATCAGAATGTCGGAAGTTTTTAAATCACAAATAAAATATTATACATGTATTTCTTATAAGCTTATTATTACAGGTTTTCAAGTCTAATCACTTCCATTCTTTCACTATGTTAAAACAAACAGAATAAGAGAGAACACAGAAAACGAAGATTGCCTCAGATGTTCCGTTGCTTTCTTTTTCAAACTTCATGCAGGCAAGCAGCAACAATGAGAGATAATATTAGGCAAGGGAGTATATTATTTCCCTTTTTCTATACCGCCTTTGAAAAAAATAGAGTAGTGACTACTAGATTATTTCCCTAGTCTGATTCTGGCTAGTGTTACTATAGAAATCTCACAACTATTCACTTACTAGATCTAGGTAGAGCTACATGCAAAATGTAATGAAGCTATAAGTTTTTATATAATGCACAGATACTACACATAATTGTGTCCACATTTTCAGACTTTGTGGATTTGAAAGTTCAGTTGTATGCATTAAGATGGAGCACTGAAGTGAGAGCTGTAGCTCTCACACTTGCAGTGCAGAGGCAGAGCATTTCTTCCATGGCCTGAATGACTACAGGCAGCTGGTCAAGTCTTCAGTCTCCAGTTACTCATCCACCACTATCGAGCCCATACAGAAAAGGACTCCTCTTGCCAGAGAGTATCACTGCTTTTAGGGCAAAGCTAGTCTCCTAGCAAGGTTTCAGGCTTTGCAGGGTTTTCATTGAAGGCAATAACTCCTACCTGCAAGCTTGACTTGTGATCCTTATCCCTTTACTTTAGCTCCATCACCTGGCACATACCCCAGGTTGACATTGTCCATGACACAGTCACACAACCAAAGTACAAGGCAGTAAGAGGCCTAGAAAACTGTGCACTGTCCAAGTGTGAACAAATAACAAATATCTAAGCAGATAATGGAAAGACAGTGTACTTGTTCCCTTCTGAGAAATATACAATTAACTCAGCTTTATTTCAAAAACTACTGAATTAAAAAAAGTCATACTATTTTTCAGATCAGTTATAACAATAGGAAATATTTTTTCAGAGTTAAAATTCTATTAAGTAGCTGAGGAATAAGTACCTTGGATTCCCATGCATTTTGACTGGGATTTAAAAAGCCATCTATATTTGAAGTAAGTTGCCTTAAACTGCCTTTGCAGTCAATGGAGAGAGGCTGGTGTTTCTAGGGCACAATTTATCTCATCTTAAAATAGATGTCTAAAGCAGGTCAAACGAATTGTGCCCTTGCAGTGCCTTTTACTCCCCACTGACTAGGAAAAGCTTGACTAGCTCAGACGTACACATCTGCACTGTAGACACTTACAGATAGATGATAAATTCCATGCTATATGATTTATGATGAACTGACTTTGATGGTCAAGGAGGGATGAGTTCCAACTGATTTTTTCCCAGCTCCAAAGTTGGATCATTTACAGAATTTCTCTGTAAAGTGCTTACCACTATGTCTCCAAAGGGATTGAACTCATGCTGTAGCCTTAAGTCCTGTGGCACTTAAACAGATATTCAGCCCTTACTTGTTTATAGAAATGGTGGAAATGTGGTCATCTCTAAAACCATCCCACCCTTCTTTAAACCTTCCTCAGCACATTTGACTGAGTTAACTCACAGTTTCACAGAATCATTTAGGCTGGAAAAGGCCTTTAAGATCAACAAGTCCAACTGTTAACCCCGTACTGCCAAGTACACCATGACACCATGTTCCCGAGTACCACATCTGCATAACTTTTAAATTCCCCCAGGAATAGTAACTCAACCGCAGAGCAGCCTGTTCCAGTGCTTGACAACCCTTTGGGTGAGGCAATTTTTCATAATATCCATTCTAAACCTGCCCTGGCACAACTTGAGATCATTTGCTCTTGTTCTATTGCTTATTACTTGGAAGAACAGTGTAGACTATCTCCCACCCTGCTACAACCTCCTTCCAGGTGGTTGTAGAGAGCTATAAGGTCTCCCATGAGCCTATGTTTTTTCCAGACTATACAGTGCCACTTCCCTCAGCCACTTCTCACAGGACTTGTGCTCTAGACCCTTCACCAGCTTTGTTGCCTTTCTTTTGACATTCTTCATAAATTCAACATCTTTCTTGTAGTGAGTGGCACAAAACTGAACATAGTATTCAGGTTGTAGCCTCATTAGTGTCCAACACAGGAGGACGATTACTTCCCCAGTCCTGCTGACTACACCGTTTCTGACACAAATCAGGATGCTGTTGGCCTTCTTGGCCACCCAGGCAATTTTCTGGCTCACATTCAGCCAGCTGTCAACCAACACCTCCAGGTCCTTCTCCAGACACTCTTCCCCAAGCCTGTAGCATTGTGTGGGGTTGTGACACAACTGCAGGACCCAGCATTTGGCCTTGTGGAACCTCTAGCCACTGGCCTCAGCCCATCAATCCAGCTTGTCCAGATCCCTGTGTTAGAGCTTTCCTTCCCTCAAGAAGATCAACGCTCCAACCCAATTTGGTGTCATTGGCAAACTTACTGAGGGTGCAGTCTACCCTTTCATCCAGATCACTGATAAAGATATTAAACAGAATTGATACCAGTTGAGCCCTGAGGAACACCACTGGGGACTGACCACCAGGTGTATTTAACTTCAATCATCACAACTCTCTGGGCTTGCCCATCCAGCCTTTTTTTATCCAACTAAGAGTACAACCATTCAAGCCATGAGCAGACGGTTTCTCCAGGAGAATGCTGTGGGAAGTGGTGTTAAAGGCTTTACTAAAGACCAGATAAACATCCACAGACTTTCCCTCATCCACTAAGAAAGTCATCTTGTCATAGAAGGAAAGCAGATTAGTCAAGCAGGACCTTCCTCTCATAAACCCATGTTGACTGGAAAATCAAAAAGTCATTCAAAAGTTATTAGGGGAGCACAAATTGAGGCACATACAGTTAACACTATGTAAGTGTTTGAAGGAAACAATAAAAATTTCAAACAAAAGTAGGAAAATGGATTCTCAGCTTCCATTTAGACATAAGTAATTAATTGAAATGAGATATGACAACAGCATAAAAAAAACCCACTCATGTCAAACTACATCTTTTGCTTCTTCATTTCCTTCCTACTCCTTCTCCACAACTAATTGAAACTTTTATTTGTGATAAAAAAAATCTCATACTGATCCCACTGAAACCAAGCTAGCATTAAATATGAATAAGGGAGTTATTTTTCAGCAATATCCATCTCACTGCACATTTTTGTCCAAAAAACTCGAAGATTTCTGTGGTTCAGGGACAGTTCTTTATTTATTGTTACCTTTCTAAGTATATCATTTATGTAGCTATCACACATAAATGATAGCAAGAGTAGTGTTATTTGCACAGAGAGAACAATAAAATCACTGTACTTTAAGCAAATGTCTTCTTAAGTAGGAAAATGTCTTCCTAAGTAATGGTTATTCTGAATTTTAATATTTTACACTTTCCAAATTTTTAGTGCAAGACTGAGCTTTGATTTGTAACGTTTCAGGCACTGAGTACATTGCACAAAGATGAATGTTATTTGAAAATAACGGTTAAGGTCAAGTGTCTGTTATTTCACTTGCTTCTTGTTCTAGCTTCTGAGAGAAGCAGTAATATTTTTCTACCAACATTACCATAAAGGAGAAATACCCGAATGTTCTCAAAAGGGTTAGATCCAAGAATATACACTGAAAAAAATCTCACATTGGATTCAGTTTGCTTTGGTTTTGGCTCTTGCAGAAACGATTCTCACTTTAAGGATGAGGGAAAAAAAATTGTCTTTCTTCATGCACTTTTAAAGGCTGTTTTCCACTTAACTTTTCTGCTGAAATCCCATTATTCTATGGGAACCTTAATATGAATCTATGGGAACCTCAGCATCTTTTTGGCAGCCTGATCCTTTTCATATAACTCTTAAAAGGAAACAGAAAAAAAATATTTTTTTTGAAGTTATACCTTTTTTATTTACATATTTTCAAAGACCAGAAGTTATCTGTTATGTTATTTTGAACTAAATTACTTTACTGTGATATTCTTACTATAGAGTAGGAAGAGTTAGAATAAGGCAAATTTTGGTGTAAAATTCCTGTAAGGCAATAATTCTTTTTTTTTTGTTCAATTTGTTTAGCACAACCTGGAATCTCTGTAGCAACACTTTTCCTTACAGGAATTTTTAAGTGTTGTGTGGTGTGGAATAGGGATTAGAGATGCCTCTATAGTCTCCAACTCTGTTCTCTGATTTTCATAGGCCTTGCTGTCCTATGATCTTTTCATAAAATAAAGAATTCAAGCAGACAAGACACCTAGGAGTATACCTGGGAGCACAAGGGATTATGTGGTGGGAACAGTTCAGTCCCAATTACATCAGTGTTTGACATGAAGAATTTGTTCTCTTTACAAGCTTGGATCAATTCTTGAGGTTTGGACTGTTTGCTACACATTTGCTAAAAGTGTTGCTAGTATAAATTATATGTCATGAAGAGCATACTATATCCTACTAAGATACGAAACTCTTGCTTTGTATTCAGGTCAATGGTGCTGTACATGACACAGTTTGTTTTGTGCTCAATTTGAAAGGTTTCAATGGGCTTTCTTGTTTTAGATTTATGTCCTGTAAATATGAAAATGAATTCTTAAGTAGGAAATTTATCAAATAGGAAAAAAAAAAAGTCAATCTGATACTTGATGATTAAATATACTCCTCTCAGGACTGGAAGAGGGGTTCAGAAGATAATTGTTGATTGTTAATTTAAGAATGGCCTGAAGAGGTAACATAAAAAGTACTCTAATTAACTCTTCCATTTAGAGAAGCTATATATTTTTTTCCCTTAAAATAGTTGTATTTGTTCTATTCCAAGACCACACATAATTAAACATTAATTTAGCTTTAATTGGGTCCCTAAAGAACATCCTTATGCCATTTTTTCTTCTAAAACTTTGGCTATTTTCAAAGAAAAAGCTTGTACTGGCAAATCAGCCAGAGGCGTGATGTTGTCTCTGATTGACAGCTATGCCAGTAAGTTTCTTTCAATAAGATAGGGATGATTTCATTTTTATAGATCATATTACTCAGTGTGGGTGACAGCCTCAGGCACATGTAGTCCAAATGAGTGCTTGAAGCCCCATGCTTTTAAGTAACCACGGAGCTACAGCTAATCCAACGCTTTCCTACATCAGGTTACCATATATTGGCTGCTCTGAAGTAGCTGCTCAGCTACAAAGGAGAGATAAGTAAGAGTCATCTGTTAAAGTGCAAGTGACTTGGAGTTATTTTGTGTATGCCTCAAAAAAGTTTTCTCACAGCACTTAACTTAGATGATTGTATTTCCTGTCTACACCTCAGCCGTGCCCACAATATTGCTCCCAAGGAGGCTCCTACACAGGAAGCTTACAAGGTAAAAAGTGGGGATCTGGAACAGTCTAAGAGTGAAGGAGGTGAGCTGTAAAGAGCTTCAGGGGGAAAATAGGAACACAGTACTATGCAACCAAGGAAAGGGAAGATTTGGCTATTTAAGACAGACAGGGTTCTTCCTGGGAGCCTGACACAGTGACAAGAAATCAGTTATTCCAGCAATAGAACTGTTCCACTGATCTAAATAATGGCTATGCTAGTAGGATATTGCCTGCATAATGCACTGTGTCCCTGTACACTTTCTGGTTTTGCAAAAGACCAGTAGTTTCTACAACAATATTTTTTCATTTATATTATTATTTGAGAATATTGATATTATACGAATTCCTACAAGTCAGTAAAGCTTGGGAAAATAAATAGGACAGCTGTTCGACAAAAGACCCAGGCCTATAACCAACATGAACTTGTCCTGATTCAACACAAGTTGATCAACACAAGTAATGACTTGCCCAGTAAGAAAGGTTTCATGATATCATGAGGAAGCCAAATCCAGGTCTTCAGAAATACAGACTAGATTCCAAATTACCTGATTATTATTCTGCCCCAGTGCAATCTTGTGTGGTGAGGACTACTAACACAATAGCAATGCCAGAATGATAACAGGGGCTAAAACAGTGACGTAGCTGTTCAGTGTCCACAGGACAGAGCTCTAGCTGAGCTATGTAAATAGAAAGGAGGTTGGGTGGATAAAGGACCTGTTTTTATTTCTTACAGCAAGTTCTCAGAAAAATGTACTGTCTGGTTGGTTTATTGATACCATAGAGGAGAGTAGCACTCTAAAGCAGGTTTCCAGAAACTAGAAATACACCATGAAAGCTGAAATGAGCTGGAAACAACAGTGAGTGAAGGAGCAGTGTGAGCATGTGGTGCTTCAGCAGCTATAAGGCAAGCAGTCTCATTCTGTCAAAACTGGTAGCTATGAACAAAAACAGCCAAGAGACGCTATTTTTGGGTTGTTCCTGGGGAATATCATTGCTGCAATAAAGCTTCCAAAGCTTCTGCATTCTCTGTGGGCCAGGTAATTCTGAGATTCTGGAATTTGCTGTGGCTTTAGGTCACACAGCTTTCCCAAGTGCCTCTGACCCAGTCTTTTCTCCTTGAAGAAGAAAATGAAGGATAGTTAATTGACTTTGCTAAGGGTTTCACTAAATTGCAACCAACTAAATATAGGCTAAACTGTAACCATTTGGTGATGATCATACTCATCCTTGCCAGAATCTCTGTCTGCAAAAGATAAACAGATAAATAGGATATTTTATTTCGAGTTCTGTGTTCCTGTAGCAGCCTCCACAACATAGCACAGAATGAGCGAAGTTTTGCAACTGACATAGTACAAACACACCCTCCCTTCTGAGGCAAAGGAAGTATATGAGTTGTGCTGATTTCATGGAACATTAATGGAGCAATCCTTTAATCAAATAAATTACCCTTCTCTATGCAAACACACAGGTGTACTGAAGTCAAATCAAATATTTTATCATTCTACAAGACAAGCACTTCAATTTTATATCAGAAACTAAGCTTGGCACATAGCAATGGTGTTACTAACAAAGAGTAATGCAAACAAGAGCTAACAAAGCCAAAGCAGTGCAAATTGTGATTCAAAATGTTACTTTTAACCTTAGTTGCATGGTGTGATAGGTATTTAGGAGCATGTTCTAATGTTCTAGCTACGTATTACCCCTGCATAAACACAGAGGTCTTTCTCGTTAATAGAAAGACTCGTAATGATGACAAAGGACTCAAATCAGGTATGTAGACTTTAATTCAGTAGGGCTTTTAAGTATTTGTAAATGTTAAGCACATGTTTAGATTTTTTTAATAAATAGGGGTAGACTTCATCATGTATGCAAGTAGCTTCATGATTTGAACCTTTAATGTAAACATGCTGAAGAATGCTGTACAGGAAGATTTCATTTTGGGCTATGGGAAATGCAAATTCATGAATTAATAAATTGTTTTGGCTTTCTTTTATTATCTCAATGCATTTTTTTTCCATTACCCAGTCAGTAGAGTTCCACCTTGCAATGCTTCATATCAGCCTGTGGATACTAAAGATGCATAATATATAGTACAAGCATTTTCCTTCCAGCAGTGGGTGGTCTGATTCCTTAATCAAGCTGACTTTTTGAATCAAAAAGCTTAGCTCAGCTTTTGCTCTTAGAAAATTTATTTTACTCTGTTTGACTACATTTATTTTAAAGTACGTGTGTGCATACATGCATAGCACAGTGCCTAGTAACTGTTTTATCTATCTAGGAATATCTCAATGTTTCCATCATGATTCCTTGCTGCTTGCAATTTATCACAAGGCAATAAAAATTTGTCCAACTCTGAAAACAAGGTTTCTGTGCTTCAATATACGTTATTTAATTCAGGGGGAAAAAAAAGGAAGTGTTCAGTTTCAGTAATAAAATTGTAAGGAAATAAAGACAGAAAGATGGAGAGTAAGGATAAAACTTCCCACAGAAAAACTGTACTGGCTTTGTCTTTTTAATATCAATTTTTCAGGCCATTACTTATTACAAAGGGACATTAGTGTCTAGAGATTTTCAAGAGAAAACGCACTTTAAAAAGGCTTCTGACATCTATAATGCATACTTTTAATTGTTGCACAGGGTTGTCTTTTTTGGTTTTACTTTAAATCAAGATATTCTTTATTTTTCTAGGTTGGATATAATTTTTGGCCTGTTACAAGGGTTGTATTTCTTTAGCTTCAAATACAGTTTATATGAACTGTGTCTTATGTCTCCATTTTCTTCAACATTTTATTACACAGTACTTCACCTGTGTGTAGAAAAAAAAAAAAGGCAACTGAAGAAAGCTCAGCAGTGATGAGTTTGAAGAGACTTAAATACATAAATATAGCTCAATAAGAATGTGCTATTTTGAAAATATTCCTTTTCTGCACCAGCATGAAATAGGACAGTTAGACTTTGAAAACAGTGTTCTTTTCATGTTGGAGTAACAAAAAAATGAATAATAATTTTGCATGACAGAGAATCAACATCAAGTCCTTCATGGGAACCTGAAGCAGGCCATGAGTCTAAGATGCCTACATATCACAAAAGGAAGTGATTATTATGAATAATTATCTGTTATGAGATTAATGTCCTTAGACTTTTCAGTTTGAACTATGCTACTCTGCATATTCAGTTAAAGAATCATTGCAGTCAAGATGTGAATCTGCATTTTCCACCTCTCTATTGGCTGTTCTCACTTGCTTTGTTTGATCACTGGGGAACAGTAAGAGTTCCTAGTTTTGTGTCTGTTACACTATGAGAAATAGCATAAGGGAAAATTGTGCCACCTCTGTTTCAACAGGATTTTTCTTCTGAACTAAAATTCTCTTTTGGACATTCATGGCATAGAGAATATGCAATCACCCTGAAGAGAGGAGACTTTATCAGAGCAGGGGACCATCAGAGACTAACCATGAACACACACACATCAACGTAATACAAAAGGCTGTGAACACGTCAAAAAAATTGCCAGTAATTCAGATAAGGATAGAAATTTCATGTGTAGCAAATGCAGACCATCCTCTAGAACAGTTCAAGATGGTGATCCCCTTAAAAGCTGCAACTGTTTTGAGTGTAACTCAGCTTCTACTGAGAGCTTTATACATCATTCTTCCTCCCTAGCTGATCTCTGCATAAGCAGGATGTGCTATGTATCTTTAATTCGTCATAACTTAAATGTAGTGGTTTTTACTGACACAGAGAATTGTCATTATTGCTGCTGTCAGAATTCACATGCATACTAGGAGGAGTTGGCTAGTAAATGAGAAAATTATATGAGTCTAAAATGAGTATTTGTCTAAGCAGAGATGATATTTCTTTGCTATCCCCAGAGTTTCTACACACTTTATATGCAATAACAGTGACATAGAATGAAATCCATATGATTCTACTTCCAGGACAGAACTCTGGCAGAGTTATTTAGCTGCTAAGCAGATCTGAACATAAAGTCCAGCTATTTTTAAGTCATGGTCTTATTACTTCCTCACTGATCTTATACTTGAGGCTTAGCATTCCATAATTCACAACGCAAAAACGGCATATTATTTAGAGCTGGAGTGTGGGTAAAAGGCAGTAGTTTCAGGAAGTAGACAGTATTTAAGATCTGCGTCTTTTCTGAGAAGCAAGAGATCTGTTCCAGGCAAGAGCAATCCAGCTGAAGAGAAACAATGTGTCAGCTACCATTCAGGTGGGACAAGTTATTGCCGCATCCATCTTGGTTGATAAAGGTATTTATATGAAGTCCTTCTCTGCTGGATAGGAGCAGGGAGGAAGTGTTCAGAAATTGCTGGCTTCAGCTTATTCTCATAGCTGTAAGGCTGTTCTTCCTGAAGCAGAAGTGCTTGCAAAGAGCTAGAGGATCTGAACTGGGACATAACTGCTAGCTGATGCATAGTGGTGAAGTGGGACAGCTTATTAAACTTCCTCTCAGCTACACCCAGCTGTGGAACTGAAGTAACAAAGTCTAAAGTATTTTTGGCAACTAAAGCAGTAAATGCACAGGCATATGCTTAGATACTTCTACAGACAGAACTACACTTGTAAGGTCCATGTAAAGTCATTCAGTATAACTCAGAAATTATCAACTACATTCAAACACGTGTCTGGAAAAGGTTAGAGTAACTTTAACAAATTGTTCACCTAGTAACTTTGACAAGTAAACACATTCACTCTCTTGCAGTCATTCTAAAGCAGTGTTTTCTGAGGATTTGCCCTGCTACTTTATTCTAATGCTTCTTCCCTTTCACTTGATTCCTAGTAAAAATATCTATTCCCTCTTGTCCCTCTCCCAATCCTTGTTAACAACAAAATGCTTTAAAATGTTTTTGTGATGATCAGCCAGCATTTACCCTCTTTCACCTCATTCTGTCAATAAGGTTCCTAATGACCTCTATTCACATAAATAAAAAATTTCCTAAAGTGTGCAGCTTTGGATCTGGATTTTGTCATGAAGAGAACCAGGAGTGAATGTGTTACTTTCCACCTCTGAGAACTTGTGTCTAAATCACAGTTTGAATGAAATCATAAATCTAACCCTCTACAGTCTTCAGGTTCACTGCAGCTTGCTATGGTTATCTCTGCTTTAAAAAGTTTCAGGCCTGCAGATGCACAGTGCTGGAAATGAGGACAGATGTGGTGACAGAAATCAGTAGGATATAAAGTTGCGCTTTTGTTTTCAAGTTCGGTTGCAGCCAGTGTTAATAGTGTCACTCTTATGAGCACTATAGGGACAAATATTCAAAGATTTTCTCTGTATGCTACAGAATGCCTCCTTCTGAAGCTCCTTGGGATTTTGAAAGACTAGGTTTGTAGTACAATCATGTGACGTCCCAAAAAGTAATTTTGATTGTGTTACAAAGTTTTCTATTCATTTAACTGATGTAGCTGATTGATAAATCCATTTTTTCTCGCATTCTATAGTGTGGTATACTGTTGTAAAGACTTCATTGGTGTCCTCTATTTGTTTTGGCTTGATGGATCGAAAAATTGTTTGCATTGTACAGGTCTGTTCATTTAACAGGTATTCATTTAAATGGGTAATAAGATACAAGGCTTGTGTAATGAGATGGAAAATTGCTAACCACATATTAGGTGATTACTATGTTTTTTATCCAAATCAGTTTTGGCAGAAAATAATATATCTAGAAAATGGACTTGGAACCTGCATTTCAGATTGGTAATCAGTAGGTCAGTCTCGTGAAAATATTTTCAGATTTGTTCTTGTTTAATGGAGAAAGAAGCCATTGTCTTATTTAATAACAATTTCACAGTGAGATACAGGAGCCGTATCAACAGGGATCTGTATCTTGGCTAAAATTTCCCCCAGACAAAAAGTCATGTCTTCTGTCCTTTTTTTCTGTTTAATATTCTCTATTGAGATTTTTGCTGGTCATCTCCTAAAATAACTAGACACCATGATGGTTAAGAAAAAGAAGGACAGAAGCAGAAGCGGTGCTTAGGAGACTAGGAAGACAGCTCAAGCACAGATTTAGCAGGGAAGGCTTGGGTGGTACTTTCCCCAGCTTTGCTATGTTTTCTCAGTACAGCTCTCCCTCAGACCTCCAGCCAGAGTCTGTGACAGAAGTAAGTTTCTGTTCCTCTCCAAGAGCACATTCTGGCAGCGATGTGGCAAAAGAACCAGAGGATTCACAATGATGTTGGAGCCGTTCTTTTTCTGAAGCCCCACGGGGCTCAAGGTGACAATTCTCTTTTCCCCATTCTTTGAGACTGCTGTCAACCTATTCTATATATATCTTTTCATAGAATCCTTTAGGTTGGAAGGAACCTCCAAGATCATCAAGTCCAACCATTGAGCCATTAGGGCTCTAAAGTCCGCTGCAAAAACAGATCAGAATCTGTCAGGGTTGGAAGGGACCACAAGGATCCCCCAGTTCCAACCCCTCTGCCATGAGCAGGGACACCTCCCACTAGATCAGGCTGCCCAGAGCCTCATCCAGCCTGGCCTTAAAGACCCCCAGGGATGGGGCCTCAACCACCTCCCTGGGCAACCCATTCCAGGGTCTCACCACTCTCATGGAGAAGAACTTCTTCCTCATGTCCAACCTGAATCTGCCCACTTCCAGCATTGTCCCCTTCCCCCTAGTCCTGTTGTTACTCAATATCCTAAAAAGTCCCTCCCCAGCTTTCTTGTAGGCCCCCCTAAGATACTGGAAGGCCACAATAAGGTCACCTCGGAGCCTTCTCTTCTCCAGACTGAACAGCCCCAACTCTCTCAGTCTGTCCTCACAGCAGAGCTGCTCCAGCCCTCGGATCATTCTCGTGGCCCTTCTCTGGACACACTCCAGCAGGTCCACGTCCCTCTTGTAATGGGGGCTCCAACTTCATATTCATCCACCTAGGTTTTAGCACAAAACGTAATTCTGAAATGTCTGTATAACATGTCCATGTAGTCGTTATGTATGCCTTTTGTCTACAGAGGAATAATTCTGATGTAATCAGGCTATAGTGGAGGACAAGTAAATTGCCATGCCAGAAGCCAAATAGAGCCTAAGTCTGTGCTTCATGTTGTGTGAACAGGCCTCCATAGTTTCTCCATAGACTAGATGATGTCTAGGAGCTAGAAGCTATCTCCCAACAGGTTAACTAACAGCAACAAGGAGAGATACAGCAGCTGCCTACACACTTCTCAACTCTTACAGACTGTGAGGAGGGAGGTCTTCTGGCCTTTTGCAAAGTAAAATGAAAATAAAGATTAAGCTGTTTCTGAATAATTTGGTTTAAGTCTGGCCTGAAAGAATAGCATCTGCTCACATGGTCATTTACAGCTGAAAGGCTTTCTTGGAAGCCATTTCTTTCCCCAGCCTCAAGCTACTAATTGCTAAGTTACAGCTGTGATCTACTACCAAACTGTGAGGCAATTTCAATGCTAATAAATTAAATATGCTTCTGACCTTTCTCCAGCAATGAAGCCAGCTAACCTAGAAAGGCTGGCACCCATACCGTTAAACTGTCCTTTTATGCAGAACATACTGTCAATATTCAAAACTGCTACTGGGCATAGTCATTGGACTGTGATAATTCCCAAACTGTACTCAAGAATTATCTAGGAGACAAGTAGTTTGCTTAAGGTAAAACTGAAAAAAAGATTGAACTAATAATTCAGCAATGTGGACACCTGAATACCAGTACAACTAATGTTGCCTGACTGTTTAATTTTCTAGTACAAACAGTATGACTGTACAAACTGCACAGACTGACTTGATATATGTTAAAATGTCAGGTTTTCATGTTATCAGCAGTAACCATAATAGCCAGTACAAAGCAGAATTAACAGTTTGTTGAGACACACACTGCAATGATATGCCACAGTTCTATAAATGTTCTTTTTAAACAAGAGTGGCCTGCACTACATCTGTGGGAAACAAAAGATATTGTAAAGCAAACAGGAAATAACAATTACACTAATAATTACTTGCAATGTAATTATTACCTCTCCATGATCAAGATTAAGGTCTATCCTTACCACTGCCCAAAGACTTAGCATTACTAGCACATGGTCCCACATCACTTACTCTTAGGAACTGTTTGTTCTTTAGTTTTATTTTGTGCAATTGATAGGCAAGTTATTTATGGTCCAATATGACCAAGGAGGCCAATAGCATCCGAGTTTGTATCAGAAACCATGTGGCCAGCAGGACTAGGGAAGTCATCGTTCCCCATACTAGACATTAGTGAGGGCACATCTCTGATAATAAGTTCAGTTTTATGCCCCTAACTACAAGACATTGGGTTAACAGTTGGACTTGGTGATCTTGAAGGTCTTTTCCAACCTAAATGATTCTATGAATATAGTTAATCTAGTGTTAGACTTGAAATAAGCTCCATGTGGGCAGACGCCTGCATTTCCCCAAAACCCCCTCACTGAAAGGGCTGTTAAGCATTAGAACAGGCTGCCCGGGGAGGCAGAGCTGCCATTCCCTGGAGGTATTTAAAAGTTATGTAGATGTGGTACCTGGGGATATGGTTCAGTGCTGTACTTGGCAGTGCTGGGTTAACAGTTGGACTTGGTGATCTTGAAGGTCTTTTCCAACCTAAATGATTCTATGAATATAGTTAATCTAGTGTTAGACTTGAAATAAGCTCCATGTGGGCAGACGCCTGCATTTCCCCAAAACCCTGTTAAAGCTTCTAAAGCTTCACAGGAGCACAAGAGTGAAATGCCGCTCACTCCAAGCTTGGGGATGTAGTATGGTGTCAGAATTACATTTAAATAGAATTGGGGTTTTATGCTTCTACTTGAAGAATTTTGTTTATCATAATACTTGTCCAAGTTAAAACTTGTTGTGATTCTGGCTTTCACAGTGGCTTTGGAAAAATTCTCTTTACTCCAAAAAATCATATCTATTAAGCATCTCAATTCCTTATGTAAATTGAACTGGACAGGAAGGAAGGTCTGTTAGCAGTGAAATAACTTTATTTAAAAATAAATCCTCATCATGCATTGGAGCTATCCATTAGGGAAACATTAGTGAGATACAAATTTATGTTTCCCAGCTTGCAGCTTCAGACTGTCTGTTTTAATTTTGTTCATATGTCACTGGTTAACTGCAGTGGATTTAATATTCTGCAATACCACATTTTATGTGATCTCTATGGTCCTCTTTTTCTTGCTTTCCATTTACTACTCTATGCTATTATTTGTTTGCATGAAGGAGCCTGGCTATTTATTCTGTTGTTCCATTTCTGCTGCCAGAATAGTTTTGATCAATACAGCTTGAAAAAAATTAGATCATAAAATACAGTGCATTTAACAGAACTTTTTTCAATTGTTCTAAGAACTTTCATTTCAAATACAGGAATTATAAATGGTATACACCCCACTTTTAGATTTTTATTATATTTTTGCAGACTATTAAATATAAAATACATATGAACAGTTCATGCTTGAAGAAATACATTGAGCTTGAAGTTTTTTAACACTATGATATAAACTTATTTTTCAAGATATTTTCTGTTTCAAAGTGAAGTTTAGTAGATAATGGGCCAGAGCTAACAGGATAATTTGCTACCTACCTCTGGTTATAGTATTTCTTCATCAATAAAAGAGCAACAGTACACAAGGAAGTTGTGGCAATCCCACTTTCTGTAGACTCTACAGGGTAACAAGCTTTTATGTTGTATATTACAGAGTTCACAGTTTTATTACTGAAATGATTATCCCATAACACCATGCCAGGGTGTCTTTCTAATGACATTTTTATGCAAAATATTTGATTCTGCAACAAGACCTATTCACACCTTTAAAACAATTTATGCATAGTTAAATGAACAATTGTTCCTAGTACACAGTCAGTAACCTAATCATTTTAATCTTAATAGCCCACGGAGGAAACTCACAAGCACTGATTATACACTGTGTGAGCTGCCTTCCATTGACTTTGGAGATTTCCATAATAAAGTTCTGCCTGGAATCAGAGCAGTTCTCTACTCCAGAAGGGCTACAGGATAGAGATTCTCATTTTTGTAAGTATTTGAAAGGAGATTCTTATTATCTCTCAAATACCGTAGGCCTATGCATTTATCAGAGCTATTAAAGTAAAATGTACCAGTGGAAAGGTTAATTTAAGAATCACAGAATCACTTAGGCTGGAAAAAAAACTTAAATATCTTAAAGTCCAACCATTAACCTAAGCCTACCAAGTCCACTGCTAAACCATATCCCCAAGTACCTTATATACACAACTTTTAAAAACTTTCAGTGATGGTGACTCCACCACTTCCCAGGGCAGCCTGTTCCAGTGCTTGACAGCCCTTTGGGTGAAAAGGTTTTTCCCTAACATCCAACCTAAACCTACCCTGGCACAACTTGAGGCCATTCCCTCTTGTTCTATCACTTGTTACTTGGGAGAAGTGGCTGTACTGACCTCGTTACAACCTCCTTTCAGGTAGTTGTAGAGAGCAATAAGGTTTCCCCCCAGCCTCCTTTTCTTTGGGCGAAACAGCCCCAGTTCCCTCACCCTCTCCTCATAAAACCTGTGCTTTAGACCCTTCATCGGCTTCCTTGCCCTTCTTTGGATCTGCTTCAGCACCTCAATGTCTTTCTTGTAAGGAAGGGTACAAAACTGAACACAGTTCAGGTGTGGCCTCATTAGTGTCCAGTACAGGAGGACGATCACTTCCCTAGTCCTGTTGACTACACTATTTCTTATACAAACCAGGATGCCATTGGCCTTCTCAGCCACCTGGGCACACTGCTGGCTCATGCTCAGGCAGCTGTCAACCCACACCTCCAGGTCCTTTTCCACCAGGCAGCTTTCCAGCCTTAGCTGGCTGATCCACCAGCCCTCCCAGCTCCTTTTCTGTCAGGCAGCTTTCCAGCCACTCCTCCCCAAGCCTGAAGCATTGTCTGGTGTTGTTGTGACCCAGGTACAGGATCCAGCTCTTGGCCTTGTTGACCCTCATATGAGTGGGCTCGCCCCCCCGATCCAGCCTGTCCAGCTCCCTCTGTAAAGCCTGTCTACCTTCAAGCCAATCAACACTGCCATCCAACTTGGTGTTATCTGCAAACTTACTGAAAGGAAAGAATCTACCATTAGTTTTGCTCAAGCACGTTACCTCTGCTCCAGAAGCATATCATTGCCTAGTTGTAAGGATCAGTTGTGACTTTTTAGATTCCTGTCCATCTACAAGTTCTTTTTTCCATTAATATTGAAACATACAGAGCATATATATGTTAAAAACATATCTGTTATAAATATATGTTATATAAAAATGTTATGTATTTTAAAAATAGCATGTTTACATTTCTAGAATTCTAGAAATCAGCTTAATAGCTTTACCCAGATGACTTCTCTACTGTGTTCAGTTTGTAACAAAATGTTTACTGAACAGAGCCATTTGACAAAACAGAAAACATCTTGTTCAGTAAAAATGGGATTAATGAAGCCTGTTTCCTATAAATCTCTGTCCCATACTCTATGCCACTGCAAGATTTCTGCCATCTGCATCCACAGTAACTTTTTCTTTTCAGTATTTCGTGTTTCTCTTACTCACATTCCCTCACCTCTCCAGTAGCATTTGTCTTCCCTGAGTGCATCTAGCCTTGCAGCAACATGAGAGGTGATGCCTGCACACACACATGCTGGCTGGCTGGTGAGTTTTTGCATATGGATGGCTGAAGAAGCAGGGAGACTTGTCAGGATTAGTTGAATGGGACAATTATGTTGCAGCCTTTCTGTCAGTGATTTTCAGTTCTCTCATCTCTGTCTTCCAGCTAGTAGCATTTTTTCACCATGCTTGTAGAAAGTAAATATGTCCTAGATCTCGGTTTCTTTGGTTGAAATCAGCTATTGGTTCAAAACCTTTTAGGAAAGGGAATAATACATAACCAGAAGAATGAGCAAACAAATAGCATACATCACAGAGACCTTGTTGGACCAAAACATCAAGCTAAAAAACATTAATGCCTCCTACTTTACCAGCATTACATTATACCAAGCAATACTAAACAAAATCAGTTTTCTCTTACACCAAACACAGATTAAGAAAAATAACTGGCCACTTCTCTTTCTCTTCTGAAGATATGGACCCTGGTCTTGGTCCTTGCTCTGTGTCCTCACTCTGCTCTGGTAACTTTGGATAAGTTTAGGATGGTGGTAGCAGGCTTTTTTAAACACCATTCCCACAGAAGCTGCAGTAGGACATGCAATTTCACTTTCTTTGCACCCTGATAACACTTCACCTAACATTTGCTTACACCCAGAGGCATCTGGCACAGGGAAGGCCAGCTTGTCAGCTGGTCTAGCTTGCATTAAAGGATATTCTCTGTACAAATATGTCCAGACCCTAGGAAAGCTTCTTCTGGAAGCTGATCTATGCTTTCCCATTGTCCTGTGATGCTCTGGATCTGAGATTTATTACCCTCCCTTTCAGCATGGGTAGTCCTTCACACCTGTGCAAAGCAATTTACCTATCTTAGTCGAGTACTACCAGGCTGTACTCTTGACTTGAGTGGGTTTGAAATGACTGTAATACGTATGCCACAGAGCAAGGAAGAACCACATTCCTTCATGACTAAATGTAGCTGAGAGAATCATCATTGCCATGGTGCAGTTTGTAGACACTCTACAGTGATAAATGACAGCTAAGACAACTTTTGTAATCAGGAAGCAGAACCCATTTCTTGTTTCCTACTGATTTGTATAGGTACATTACTCCATATTTGCCATTCTCTATTTTGGAATTTTTTCCTAGCTATACACATATATACTAGATTATGTAAGCATATATCAGCCACAGAAAACATGTATGTCCTAGAGTGTCTTCCAGAATTGAATATTCAGGGAGATTGCAATATATAGCAAAGCAAAACGGAAAGCTTTCTCTGTGGGATCAGACTGAAAATCTAGTCTTATTATTAAAGTGCTTGATACAAATTATAGACTTTTCTCTTTTTCTCTTATTGGCTTTGCCATAAGTGTTTTTGGTAAATCATACCATATTTCCATGCTATACAGAGGAAAAGAAGAAAATGTTTCTTATTCACATTCTCATCTACATCTTCTGTTTAGATTTATTCTACATAAAACTTATGGCTAGTCACAGAGGTGATAATAAAAATAATAGCAATACTGTCATGGTCATGGCTCTAATACAGATCAGTGGCTGGTAAATTTGAGGTTGTATAGCCTCCACAGAAAACTTGTTTTTTGCTCAGTTCACTGTGTGGTTTCATGCACCATAATTTACACCTTTACCGTCACCTTTTCCTGTAATTCCAGCAGAAAATCCAAGCACTCCCTTAAGCTACCATGTTACAGAGCATTCTATAAAGCTGTGCTTTGTAGATATGTTTAGAGTCAGTAGATAGTTGAGGTGCAGCAGATGGCACACAAGTACGTAGCACAGTTTGTGTCTTTGTAGGATCAATAAAATCCATTGTACACTGCGCGTGTTTTATTTTGTGTACACCTTTGCGTGAAGCACTTTAATAAAGTCTTAAAAGTTAACCTTGCAATTCAGCACTAAAATGCAGGACAAGGGTATGTGGATTGCTGATAACCCTGTTATGTATATGAGGCTTTGCAAACCAGGGCTCATAGCCTAGTGTAGGTTAAATTCATTTGAATAGTGAGCGGAACTTAACAAAAATATTTAAGTAATAAATATACAGTCATGAAACCAGATATATTGTCAAGCCTGCAGATGATACAAAGTCAGCTTGTTCTTCCAAATGAAGAGTCGTTATCTCCCACAGCAAACCAGCATTTTTAAAATTTCAGAATAAGTATTCAATCAGCCGCATGTTACTGTTGAAGAAGGCTGCTTAAATGCAAGCAAATGATGACCAATGAAGCTCCTTGAACTACTGAAAGCCACATTCTAATAAAGGAACACTGATAACATATCATTATTTATTCATTTTTATGTGCTCACGTGCATGAATAACTAAGAGAAAAATTGCAGATCTTTTTCTGTCAGAACTATACCTAATACAATACATAATACCATACATAATGTAATACAATTCAGCAATCCATCCCACACATGCAATAGTATAACCAGTTAAATATATTGACTTGAAAAGCATAATCATGTTTAGCATTTCAGCTCTTAGTCACTTCTGTCATCTTTAACACTTTTATAAATTAATTTTGTCATCTTTCACAAAAGAATAAACCAGACAGTTAAACCAGACCATACATAGTGCAGAACTATTTCCAGAATCTAACAAATTTCTGCTTAAAAACTTTATTTCTCCTTTGAATTGAGTTCACATTAGTTCTCACCAGAAATGTGATAGCCTTGAAGGGTAAACCCCAGGTCACTCAGAATGTCAGACATTATAGTTTGAACAGCACCTGACAATGCTCAAAGAGTAATTGCAGGTTACAATGATAAGCTGAAATTTTTTTTATGCGGCTAAGCCATTCAATACATAAGCTCCTGTATTATAGAAAAGCCTTTTTTTCCCAAAATTATTTACATGGATATCATAGTATAATAAAATTATTTGTGTCAGAAGGGACCTTAAAGATCATCTTGTTCCTGCCCCCCCTGGGGTTGGTCAGAGACACCTCCCACTAGACCAGGTTGCACAAGGCCCCATCCAACCTGGTATGTATACCTTCAGACAAACAGCCCTGACTTGAAAGTGGAGTTCACAGAAACAAGATCCTCACCCAAAGTAAACTCTCACAGAATCCTGGCATTAAAACCTAGTCTTCACAGTTTGTTCTTTCAGTTAATGACCAATGCTAATGAACTACTTGAAACTCTGAGCTGAAACTCAAATGACATACTATGTTCACAAGGACAACACGGTAACACCTTCACATAGATTTCACAGTCCAATAGCTTCACAAAAATATTTTCCAAGTTAAAGCCAAATTTTAAGAGATGCCCCATTCTTTACAAAGACATTTGACTGCAAAGCTGGACAGCAGGTAGTGTCTACCATCATATCTTCCCTCTGGTGTTTCACACTCTTTTTTTCTGCCTCCTCTGCCTGTCCAGCATTTTCTCCTCGTTTTTAAACATATTTTGCCAGGGTTGCCACAGTCTTGCTGAGGGACTCAGCTCTGCCCTGAGGTAAGTCAGTTGGAGCTGGCTGGAATTGTGTTCAGCATGTAGCAGGCCCAGCTTATCCTCACAGACCCACACTCACAGCCCCACTGCCCGTATTTTGCCTTGGATGCCCAGTGAAGATTAAAGAATATGAGTGGTATGTCAGTGTGTGTGTGAAAGTGTATGTGTGTGCATTTATGAATACATGGTGATGTATTTTGTATGTGTTTGTGTCCAAAGAAATGTAACACTAAATAAAAACAAGACAAATGATATTGGTCAAAAAAATGCCAGAAAAAGGCAAAAGGAGCAGAAAAGTCCTACCTTCAATGTACTTAATTTATTTTTTAGTGCTTCTACTTTTTATAGTCAAAAGATGTTGAAAAAGATTATTAGACACAAAAATTACAAAAATACATAATCTGGAATCCTATAGAAATACAGCATAAGTTAATGGGACTGTGCAGGCATGACTGCCTCATGCCTGATATTTTGAAGGCTTTAGAACTTGGTTTCTGTTTTTAGTCTCTTAGCAGTATTAAATTCCACCACAAGCTAAAAATATTATGTAGGTAGTGATGATGTCACTTCTTTTGTATTCCTTGTAGAGCTGAAGTGCGCAGTTGGAACTATATAAAAGCTGAGGAATTACTGTGTCATTCGAAGTCAAAATTATTATGCTTGAACTGCTACAACTGTAGGTTCTCAGAGGACTACTGGCCTCCAGGCTTATGGAAGCTAAAAATACTGCTGCTAGCCAGGAGAGATTAGTAAACATATTGCTTGTGCTTCTGGAAAACTGTAACTGGGTACTCTCCCAAAAGAACAAGTTCTGATCTGTATTTTAAGTAGCAGCTGCTCAGCATGCTAAAATACCCTGCACGGATTTATCTTGCTTTGCTTTCCACAAAGTTCTTTTAATCCCAGTTACCCACAAATGTGGGACAGAAGTAGGAATTTGACATTATACTGAATGATTGTTGGCACTTTTCAGAGCAGAGAAAGACAATCATGGAAGAATTTGGTGATACTGAAGCAATAAAAGTGTGTTGCTTGCTTTATCTCTTCTCCTGTATCCATATACACACATAAGCTTTCTCACTCTCTCCCAATGAAAACATGCACACAGAAACATCCTACCAGTGATTTGTTAGGACTTAATTTTTTTTGCTGGAAAACCACAGACCCACTGCAGCTGAAAAGGACATAGGGAGATTGTCTATTCCATCGCCTCTGCTCAAGTAGGGCCACCAAAGCAACCTGCTCAGGGATGCATTCAGCAGGGTTTTTGAGAATCTCCAAGGATGGAAACACAATAGCCTCTACCAGCAACCATGAAGCTCACATGTTCCAAGCCCTTCACCATGTTTGTGACCCTCAGTTAGACTCATTCTGTTATGTCTGTGTCCCTCTTCTACAGGGGAGCCCAAGCTGTAGCCAGTGGTCCAGCTGTGTCCTGTCTGGTGCTAACGAGAGGGCAAGAATCACACCATCAACCTACTGGTAACATTCTTTTTAATACAACCTGGGATACTGTAAATCAGCTTTGTCTCTAGTGTACATTGCTTGCTCAGATTCAACTTCTTGTCCACCAGGACCCTCAGATCCTTTTCTGCAAAGCTACTTTCCAAACAGTCAGTCCCCAGCCTGTACCAGTGTATTATTATTCCTTCCCAGATTCAGGACTTGGTTTTTCTCTTTGTTGAACCTCATGAGATTCCTGTTTGGTTGTTTGTCCAGCCTGCTCTGGTGTATTATCTACTTCTCTTGAGTTTGTGTGGTCTGCAAACTTGCTGAGGATGCAGTCTATCCCATCATCCAGGTTATTAAGGAAGATGTGAAGCGATATTGAAGTCATTAACAACCCCTTGGGTGCACCACCAGTGACTGGCCTCTAACTACACTGTGTTCTGCTGATCACAACCCTTCAAGCTAAAGAGTCTGGCCACTTTTTTGTCTGCCATGAAGTATGCTTATCTTATACTTCATGAGCTTGTCTATGAGGACAGCGTGGGAAACAGTGTTGGAGCCTTGACAGCGTCAAGATAAAAAAACGACCACTATTCTCTCCCGATCCACCAAGCTAATCACCTCATTGTAAAATGATATCACATTGGTTAAGCATCTTTTGCCCTTCATAAATCTATGCTGACTACTTCCAGGCACCTTCTTGTCCGAAACATCTTTGGGAATGGATTCCAGAAAGATTTGCTCCAACACCTTCCCCGGGAGCAAAGTGAAGCTGGCCTGTAATTCCCCATATCCTCCTTCTTTCCTTTCTTGAAGACAGAAAAGACATTTACTGCCCTCCAGTTCTCAGGAACCTCCAATACAAGCTTTCAAAGATAATTCAGGGTGCCTCACGATGACACTGGGCAGCTCTCTCAGCCCTCATGGATGCATCTTATCAGCACTGAAGAATGCCTTTTCTACTTCTTTCTGATCAAGTGGTCTCCAATAGACACCCACACTAATTTCCAATATGCAAATGTTCCTTTTTTTAGAAGCCATCACGCCTTTTTTGTTGAATCATTTCTGTCGAAACTGCCAGAGCAAAACAGGAAGCTATGGGCCTAACCCATTAAAGATAGCAGAATGATGCCTTCTGGCTTCATCGTACTTTTATTGGTGGGCTGAAGAAATGCACTAATTGACATACACAATATATAATCAACAAACTAACAGAGGGCATTAGTTGAATATGCAGCTGTGACAATAGTATGTGTCCTTTGGAATTGTTAAATGCTTTCTAAAAGAGAACGGTGTTGGGATCCTTCCTTTTTGTCTCCAAAGGACATAAATAGAGTCTTAGAAGACATGTTCTGAAAAGATTTTTGGAACAGCACTCACACAACAAAGCCACTTGCTACACAGCTGCACATCTCCAGATAAAAAGTAAGAACACTCATAACAGTCCAAAGTAGCTACACCTCTGCTCATGGAACAAAACAGCTAAGAGCAGACAGAGACAGACATGGAAATATTCACTCTGTAGCAGACACCGGCTGTTATACAGCAGAAAGAGGAATGAAGATGTTACCTGTGCAAGCTGTTGGCTTGCTGCTAGAGTTACATGCCATGGGCAAGGCAGGAGCTGGATCCAGGCAGTGACCTAAAGTCCCGTTCTGGCTTTTGCCTTGCTCTTCAACTAACACAGCAATGCACTATGCTTTTCTTAGGCTGGGCTTCAGGTTATCATTTCACTGCAACATCTGAAGAAAATCACTAGAAACATCTATTCAGAAGAATACAAAGAAAACTGTCATTTGTCACACACATTTTTCTTCTGCTTTCATCTGCTTGTATTTGACATTTTTCAATATATCCTTGTGGTTGAACAGACTAGAAAAAAAAAAACCCTCTGCAGTATGTGAGAAGCACTTTCTCAGTGGGGCTAAAAACAAATGTGATTTACCTTTATTTTCTTCACATCTCTCACAGACTATAGGTCTGGATTGATTTTAAGGAAACAATAAATAATGACAGAGAATGATGAAGTGTGCTTTGTTACAGAAAGAAAAAAATATCCCACTACATTTGGGAAGGTGCATCTGAGAAATGCATTGGCAGTGCTGCATGTGTGTGAGCAGGCTGGTGAGCAGAGAGAAAAAAACAAAGACAAAAAAACATAGCAAGTGTAGGAGATATGACAAAATAATCATATAAGAACATTAAAAGTCAAATTATGCAGTTTAAAATGGGGCTTTAGGATGTCAAAAATTACTAGCTTCCTATTTTTACTTAAGAAATTTTCACCTATAGCATTCATCTACTGAAGCTAAAATGTAAACTGTGGGAAGGAGAAATTGAAGGAATATAGATTTAAAGATAAAGATGAGGAAAATTTGAATAATGTCAGTAATGTGTAAGTTTTCAGACTTCTTGGCAACAGTTATACAGGAAAAATAAACAAAAAGGTAAAAGCCAAACATTGCACCATACAAAGAAATGTTTTGAGCTGAGAAAGAAAATAGTCAAGATGGGGAGGCATCTGAAAGTGATCCTCTCATAAAAGAAAAATTGAAGAGGTATTTCACCAAAGTAAATTTTTAAAAGCTGGAGATGAAGGGGCTAAATATAAAGCTACATAGAAGTTATTATAAAATTTAAAATATAAAACCAACGCTTTGATCTGAAAAGACAAAACAGCTGGAGGGTAGGAGAATGAAAGTCGTGCCATCCTAATTTCATGGATGACCAGGAACGATCAAACAGAGGGAAACAAGTTGCATGAGAAATTTACTGTGTTTCAGTTAAGATCCTAATCAAGCCAAAATACTTCCTCCTCCAAATGGTAGAGGA
>NW_008588814.1:0-393 GCF_000691845.1 Merops nubicus
GCTGGTTGTGTGGTTCCTGTTGGGCCCAGTCACTGCGGAACAGTATCATAGATAGATGTCATCTCATTGAACCTCTTTCTTATTTTTTTTTTCTGAAGAGTGTCTTTTTTTGTCTGAAGCTCCCTTACAGCAGCCACATCCATGTGCCACCTATCCAACAGTTGGTATTGGCACTTCACCACCTTGCCAACTTCAAACGTTGAACGTGGTGTAATGTGACAAGCTGTTGTAAAAGGTGAGGGACCTGCACCTCTGGTATTTCAAAAGATGCTTCCTTTCTGAAAGATATAGGTTGAAAACCTTCTCTTGTTGAAATCAATGACAAGAGTATATCTAACATCAATAGGAGCAATGCTGGACCCATAGTTTTATTTGTACAGAGGGACAGCACAA
>NW_008588815.1:0-3517 GCF_000691845.1 Merops nubicus
ATGACTTCCTTTAAGGCCTGTTAAGGTGCCTGGAAGGTCCCTGAACTTAAGATCCCAGCAACTTAAGATCCCAGCAAAACACTGTCTCAAGTTGCCCAGAGAGGTGGTGAGATCCTTGGAAGGTCCCTGAACTTAAGATTCCAACAAAACACTGGCTCAAGTTGCCCAGAGAGGTGGTGAGATGCTCCATCCCTGGAAACATTCAAGGTCAGGTTGGACAAGGCTCTGAGTCTCCTGCTCTTCTTGAAGACTTCCCCTGTCCCTCCAGAAAGGTTCAAAGGGATGATATTTAAATGGCTGACCTTCAAAAGTCCCCTCCAACCCAAAGCATTCTCTGATTCTGTGACTGCTGAACACTGGTCATACGTTGGTAACATTTTTTTCCCAGTGTTTATGTTGCTCCCTGGAAATCTGCAGTTGCTCATTGGATCCTGGAGGTGGGATACTGTGCCTAGATGAACCCAATACTTTATCCCTTATATTCTACAGTACCCAGACCTTGGATGACCTGCTTAAGAGCCACATTAACCACCCTATTACCAATGATAGGAGCCTGATGTAAAATACCCACGTGCACTCATACAGGCACATTCAAATTCCACTCTGAGATATTTCCCAATGGGCAGTAAAAAGAGAACTCAGTTTCTCGAGCTCTGATTTATTCTGATGCCTTTTTTCCTTTTCATCTCCATTCATCAAGGCTTGAATAGGATACTGACTTTAATAGATGCTAATTAGCAATATAAACCATCCACCACTCAAATCACCAGCAGAATAGCACTGAAAAAAAAAAAAATCCCTGTCATAATAACTGTTGGGTCCAATGATTGAAAAAGGGGGAAATGCAGTTGGGTTCTTAATACTTGATTGCAATTAAGAAAGAAAGAGAAATGATTATTTTCCTCCTGTGAATTATAAGCAATTAAGCAAGGCTTATAATAAAGCTTGGGACTGGAATCTCTTTGGCTTCCTTGTGTCAGCTCCTCTGCTCCACACTGTGTTTCAGGGGGCTGCATTAGCTGGAGCTCAGTTGGGTGTGTTCATTGCCAGCTCTTGTTGGATCATGTGCTTGACTAGGAAACCACAGCTCTGACTGGCACAGATTTACCACCAGGAGAATGGGAAATTTGGAGACCATCTGGATTCAGTTCATGGGCATCCTTTCAGTGGGTGCAGATGTTTGGCTTTTGCTTGGAGGATCGGTGCGTGGTGATTGGGCAAAGAACAGTCATTAGTATGTGGGGGAGGTGATTTGTCTGGATGCCACCACAGAGAGTTGAGGGAAAAGGTCCTAAAAGGCAGAGAAGCTGGAGCAGACTGGATGAAGCCCCCTTAATTAGCTGGACAAGTGGTTCAGATAATAATGCCTGCATTGTAAACATCTAGAACTTGTGATATCTTCTTCTTCAGTTCCTCCCTCCTCATGGGAAGGGAAGTATTGTCACCTCTTTGAAAAATAGGTGTTTTCTAGGGGAAAAAAAAGACCATTTCTGGACATAGAATGAGATTACCTGTGAGTATCAGGCTGTATGATGGATTTGCACACGTAGAGCCTGTCCTGTGGCTGCATCATAGAATCACAGAATGGGTTGGGTTGGAAGGGGCCTGAAAGATCTTCTAGTTCCAAACCCCTTGCCATGGGCAGGGACACCTTCCACAAGACCAGGTTGCTCAAAGCCTCATCCAGCCTGGCCTTGAACCCTTCTAGGGAGGGGGCATCTACTGCAGAGTCCTTAGGAACAGAAGAGCTGGAGAGAGCCCCATTTAGGAGCCAGGTTCACCTTGTAGGGTTTTCACAAGGAGTCCTTACCAACCTTCAGCCCTACCTGTAGTTACCTGCTGGATGACCCTTATGTTAGAAGAATACTATGAACTTCTCTGTGATTTAGCACAGAATCATTTTGATTGCAAGAGACCTTTCAGATCATCAAGTCCAACTATTCCCCCATCAATTCCAGGTCCCCACTGCCCCGTGTCCCTCAGCACCACATCTCCACGGCTTTGGAACCCCTCCAGGGGTGGGGACTCCACCACTGCCCTGGGCAGCCTGGGACAAGGCTTTGAGGAGGTTTTCATGTCTTCAAGGGAGAACGAGCAGGTTAGTTGGCCACTACAGGGATCTGACTACTTGTGAATGGTGGTTCTCAAGTATCATCTCCATGCCAATGTGTTTTTAAGATGAACACGTTCATGCCACATGCTAATTACATCGTATTAAGTGAGAAAAACAGACCATTAATTGACCTGCACTTGGACATCAATCCAAGACTTCAACCCTGAAGTCTTTTGCTCAAGAGGTGATCCCTCTTTCAGTGCTTCTTTCAATCAAAGTACTGACCATGCTGCAAGCATCAGGTGCTCATACCTCACACCATCAGAAAAGAAATATCCCCCCTGCCACCCAGCCTCCTGCAACCTAAATTTGGCAAGTCTGATATTCATTTCCTGCAGAACTTGCTGTGAAGAGCACCAGTTCCCTATATATGTGTGAATAAATATGTGTGTGCCTGTAGATATATAAAAATATATTTATCTGTGCCTGTATAGATAGATATGTGCATCTGTATGTATATATGTACATAAATACACGTGTATATATATATATACATAAATATACATATAAATATATAAAGCCAGTAAGGGAATGAATAAAACTTTTTCAACCCTTTTACCACGTCATCATTTTTATTAAAAATAAGACTACAGATGGCATTGCTTCCCTAGTCAGCCACTGAAAGCCAGAACTACTTTTTTATTGTTTCTATTAAAAAATAAAAGAGAGGATGAACGATGATCAAATATTCTGGAAAAAAAAAAATATTTCTGGAAAAGGCCAGAGTTCTGCACAAAAGTGTTTTAAAAAAAAACCCATTATATAATAAGAATGTTTATAGCAGAATACATTAAACTCTTAAGCAATTCAGGCTACACTTTCTTTCACTTCCCACTGCTCCTAATAATACTCTTTGTTCCACTCTACGACCAATCTTGCTCATTCTTTGTTGCTGTTGGGGTTTTTTTTTTACCTTCTGCAAATGCTTGTAGACAGTTCTGGTCCCCTTAGTCACAGATTAGACAAGTGGTGCATGTTGTTTCCTTTTAATCTCCTCTCCCTCCTGACTTTTGAAATGCTTCTTGTTGTTCTACACCAGCCTCTGTGGTTTCCCAATACTGGCTTGATATTTTGATGTGGAGAACTAGCACGGTGGCACAGTGGGAGTCAGATGACTCCAGTACACTCAGTCCTCTCTGTTCAGCAACAGTTTGGAAAGAAGCATCTCCTTGCTGGGAGCATATGATTCTGAGAGAGCTGTTGCAAATAAATCCTAGAATAGTTCTGGTTGGAAAAGACCTTCAAGAGCATCAAGTCCAACCGTTAACCCAACGCTGCCAGGTCACCACTCACCCATGTCCCTCAGCACCACATCTACAAGGCTTTTAAATCCCTCCAGGGATGGAGACTCCAACACTGCCCTGGGCAGTTTAAACATCAAATAAAAGACAAGGCTTGGGGCAT
>NW_008588815.1:3529-23336 GCF_000691845.1 Merops nubicus
TGAAGCCTTTGGTCATGTTAATTCATGGGAAGAGCATGTCTGAGGCTGCACAAAGTGCTGCTGCAGTGTATTTATTAAGTCAAGATGAGCTGATTCATCTGGTCCCTCCTTGCCTTTCAAGACAAACTGGTTTTCCTGCTCTTTTCATGCTGCAGTGAGCACTTTTGTTTGCTGGATTTGTTTGATTGCAGTGGTGATGATCTACCAGCATAAAGGAGCTTGTGGCTCTGAGCTCCTCTCTTTCTCTAGGGAGAACAAGGGTGTCAAGAACTCCCTACTGGTCTTTAAAATGAATAGTGAAAGGAACCCCAGACCTGGATGTGATTGCAGTGGTGATGATCTGCCAGCATAAAGGAGCTTGTGGCTCTGAGAACTATAGAAAGTGGTCACTTCTCAGCTGGTTACCACCTTTCACCCCAGACACAGTATCTGGCTGGGAGGACACTGGTTGTCCTTTACTTTGGAAAGAAAACCTTCAGGATGGTTTAAATTATCTACTAGTACTTCCCTCTCCAACAGACTGAGGGTACACGTGGCCACTCTTCATGCCCCACCTTAGCCAGGTAAACATGTGTGATGTTTTCATCTGCTCTAAAATGCTCCTGAAGGTACCTACACAAAGTGAACTGACTCAGCTCACCCCTCGAGCAGGAGAACATTCCATTGTTTGAATAATTTGGGTGATGAGCCAAATCAGATCCCCAAGGGGACTGCAGAGCAGCACTGCTGGTTCAAAGGGACCTGCAAGAGCAATGGGAAGAAGCAGGGGTGTGTGGAAGCTTGCAGGACATTTTTTGGTGACCTAGAGCTGATGTGTTGTCTCAGGTCACCTCCTCCAGCTGAATCCAAAGGGATATAATTCAGTTCCCACTGAGAGCTACTGCTCTGAGGTGTGAGGTACCATTCCCACTACCAACCACACGTTAATATCACAGTGCTGTATAAAAGACTATCCATAAAAGCCATAATCTCAAAGAATTTGCAGCAAAAATGTCATGAAGGCAAAAAAACCCCATCAAACCACTAGAATCCAGAAAAAAAAGAAGAGAAACAATATTTTCTGGCATTACCCCTTACCTTTGCCATGTCTTCTCTTTTTTTCTTTCTCCTGTAGAGTGTTGGAATTTGTCCAACAATCTTTGGCTGAATCAACACTGGCATAGGCAGGAGCTGATGTCTGTGTGGAGCAATGTGGCTTTCCTCTCATGGAAACCTCAGTGCAGGGGAGGAGCAGCTCCCCAGGGATGCTCTGAGGAAGGTAACCTGTTGGTTTTGGGACAGACATCAGGGGAAGAGCAGAGCTTAGCTGGGACCAGAACAGGGGCTGAGGAAATTCAGTTTGAAATGGAATGAGAGGATTTATTCCCAGAGAAAGTGAAATGGAGATAAGTGATAAATCTTCCAGAGTAACAAAAGCAGCTCACAAAATATATCTGAGAAAGCAAAAGCCATGGAAAATAAATGTTCCCCTTTATTCATGGTATTTTAAGGAGATTCAGTGACAACAAGCTGTTGCATGACCCTTGGCACCAGTGAGGGACTTCACAAGCTGGGCCAAAGGGAGAGAATATTTAAAGGAGGGGACCCCAAGGCAGAGGGGGAGAGGGTTTGTAGGTAAGTATGACCATGGTGAGGATCTCAGCCCAAAAACTTGAAGCTGAGAGACAAAGAGAGGAGGGGCAGGGCTGAAAGTTTGGAGGTAGATCTGGTGACCTGATCCAGCCTGGGTCCTCTCTCCTCCCTCACCTGGTTAAATATATCTACAGGTTTATAACTCTATACACACCATTATAGAGGATTTATAGTTATTTTATTGTAAATATTACAGAGGAACATTTTAGCATCCTTCATCACTTTAGCCTGCTGAAGAATTTCCCAGAGTGCTGAAGAAACAGGCTCAAGATGCCTACAAAGATCAGCTGCTTGGGGCCACGTTGCTGGCTGATGAAAAACCATCACGTGGTGGTGGTTTGTAGGGTCCTGAGCCCTGACTAATGGGCCATGTTGAGACAGAGGTTTGGTCAAGTTTGGCACTGCAAGTGCACCACCTCCTGCTTTGGATGGATGTTTTGTCACTGTTTTGTCACTGTCCATCACAGGGATGCAGCCTTGGTGGGACCTGTGGCATGGGAGACAGCAGTGCCAGAGGAGGCAATCAACCACCACAGAACTGAGCACCAACCTACCACCAAACTCATCTTTGTTTCCTCTTGCCTTTTATTTAAAGACAGATATGGAGAAAACAAAGAGAAGGAGGACAAGTCATGGGACCTAGATATTGACTTGGAAAGCATTCTGGTCACCTCCTGCTGACCTCAAGTTCTTTGAGGTGTGGTGGCACCTGGATGTAGGTGGACATCTCTGACTCAGAAAGGGGTTTTGGTGAGGAACCAGCTGTGTGAAGCTCAGAGCAGCAGATACAATGCTAAGGAGGTTCCACTGGGTCTACATTTGGGTGGCTTTGCATGAGAATAAACAGCTGGCACGAAGCAACGTGCCAACTTCCTATCAACACTTTGTCCTTTGAAAGAAGTTTTGGGTGTTTTTTTTTTAACACCTTCACATGTTTCCAGGCAGGATCGTGTAGCAGCTTTGAAATCAAGGAGGCATTTGCCATTTCTCACTCACCTTGCCTTACTTTGGGTTGGCACAGCTCCACAGCTCAGGTTTTATGACTATGGATCTTTCTGGCTTGATCATAAAAACAAATGACACGTTGGCTCCTCCTGGCTGGAGAAAGGAGAGGGGGCAGGGAGGGCTCTGATGTCCAGCCTGGCAGAGGAATCATGGATTCAGAAGGAGATTTAGAGCATAGGGGTGGTCACCACCTGCTAAGAACCACAGTAGGACACCTTGAAGGAATTGCTCCTTCACAAAGACACGTATGCAGAGGGAGATCTCCAGGGCCCTGTACTTTTAGAACATAGGGGTGGTCACCACCTGCTAAGAGCCACAGTCCAAGGTAGGACACCCTGAAGGAGTTGCTCCTTCACAAAGACACGCATGCAGAGGGAGATCTCCAGGGCCCTGTGGACCACACCACCCAGTACAAAAATGAGAATTTGTGCTGAATAGTCACCTCGTGGGCAGTCAGTGGGATCTTAAAGCAGGAGAGAGGTCACAGCTCCCATCTCCCATGTGAGATCCAGGCTGGCTGGAGATGATCAGGTGAGAGCAGCTGCCTGCGGTTGTCTTCTGTTCACTGGGATTTTGCAAGACTGAGAGGGTCAGACTGATACCCTATGTTGGCTTGGGAAAGGCCAAGCAAGAGATTAGCATTTTAGGTGCAGGGTTGAAGGGTTGGCAGATGGATGATGGCCACAACCAGGCAAGAAAGCCCCTCCTGAGTGGTTTTCACCCAGGCTCTGGCCAGCCTGGGGTGGGAACTGATGAGGAGATCACCACCAGGTGCCCCCACCTTCCACATTCACTTGGAGGTGGGGCAAGAAGTCACCTCTAGAAGAGCTGACTCTGCTGGCATGGTTTCTTTATACAGTGTCTGTTCTGTTTGTGGGTTCTGGCTGTTGGAAGGTCTCCCTGACTCTCCATGGCCAGTGGAGCTCCCAGGCTGGCAGGGCCAGAGCATGAAGCTGTCTCTGAGTCCCTGCTCTAGCCCTGGGCTCCTGGCCTGGCTGCTCCCATCTCCCCTGGCTTGGCTCCTCCCCTGGCTGCTCCCTTCTTCCTGTGCCCTGTGGTGGGGGAGTGCATGGACTTGTTCCTCCTCTGGCTGTCTGGCCCTTTGGGTCTCTGGGGGGTGAGGTGGGAGTGGAGGGAGGAGTTTGGCTGCTGGGCTGCCTGGGGATGAGAACATCAGTCTATAATGGATGAGTGGTCAGCAGAAGAAGTGTCTATTGAATTGTACTTCTGTAGGAACCCCAAAAGCTGCACTAAGGTAACACAGATATCTGCTGCAGACAGAGCTAATCTTGTTGACAAAAATATCCAGTTTCTACCAGGAAACTCTCTTCAACCATGATGCTTAGCTGCAAGTGGAAAGTCAATGATGAATGAGCTGAAAGAAGCCAATTAGGGGATGACAGGTCCAATGAACTTGTATGAGCTGCAGTTTTTAGGGAAGTTTTTAGCCATATTCACTGAATCTTGGAAAAGACCAGTTTGGAATGGACTTTGAAAGATCATCTGGTCCAGTCTTTGGTGGGGAAAGGAGCCTAGATGAGATTGTCTAACACCCTGTTGCATCTTGAAAACCTCCAGTGATTGATTTTTTTCTCACTATAAAATAATTTCATTTATATTAAGATGAAACTGGTCCTGGTACAACTTGTTCCTGTTGTCCCTTGTCTTCTCCATGTGGCTTCTTGTGAAGACAGAGCCTCCACCCTCTTTGTAGCTGCCTTTTAAGTCCTGGCATACTGTGATGAGAACCTCACAAGCCTTCTCCAGGGAGGATAGCCCTAAATCCTTCAGCCTTTCCTCACAGGGCAGGTTCTCCAGCCCATCAATCTTCTTCATGCCTGTCCTTTGGACCCTCTCTACACTGTCTGGGTCTTTATTGAGTTGTAGGGAGCACAGATGGACATGGTACACCACCTGCAGCCTGACAAGTGCTGGGTAGTGGAATGATTCCCATCTCCATCTCTGATGACTACACCCCTGGGGTTGCAGCCCAGGGTCCTCTTTGCCTTTCTTGCTCCAGCAGCTCACTGCTCACTCGATGTTCAGCTCGTTGTCCACCACGACCAGCAGATCCCTTTCAGCAAGGCTGCTCCCAGCCACACAGGTCCCAGCCTGTCCTGGGCTCTTTGGTGGTGCCATCCCAAGTAGAAGACCTTCTCTGTTTAACTCCATACAGTCCCAGCTTGTCCAGGTCCTTCTAAGATGGCTTTCCCTTCTGATATGTCCACATTCAACTCATCCTCCTACTTCTAGGCTGAGGTATGTGACTAATTAGTTAATGCTTATTAAGAGACTATTTCTGAAAGCTCCATCACTTTTTCTTTGGGGGTAGATGAAGCAGGGTGTGCAATGATGTAACTCTGTAAAACATGGAGGGCTTTAAGTGCTCATCAAGAGGTGTAATTAAGTCAAAGACACTTTCCTACAGGTCTCTTCTATAATGGTTCTCAACCTGTGGTCTGTGGTGTCATCACAAGGGGTAGGGGTCTACTTAAAGCAGAGTTGGGGAACATCCAGACTAAAAACATCTAGTCTGGCCTGCAGAAGAAGACAAGCTCACAGAAATACCCGAAGGTGCTGCTCTGGAACCACATTTCCCTTTCTCTCCAAACCTGAAGACCCATCTAGAAGGGTCTAGACCCTTCTAGACCCCACAGAAATAAATATCTAGTGCTTTAAATCTTGAATTAAGTCTCAGTGGTCTGTGGCCACACGGTATCTAAAGGGGGTCTGTGGTGAGGGAAAGGTTGATAACCCCTAAAAAGTCCTATCCACATGAGAAGAGGAGGGAGAAGCTGCTTGGCCACAGCCTGTCATGCTGGATGGGGTCTTGAAATCACGAGCCCCGTGCAAAGCAAGCAGCAGAGAAGTTTCCTTTGGCAATAAAAAAAGCTTTTTGTTGTTTGTTGGTGTTTTTTTCCCATGGCTCCACCTGAGCTAGAGGTCCCAGAGGCATCTGCCTGTGCCCCTGCCCATCTGAACACGACCAGGGTGCTGAGATGCCCCTGCCAAGCACCCAGAGGAGGAGCTGGGGGGGCACCACCCAGCCTGGCTCTTTTGTCTGTGGGCATTGCTGCCCTCTCCTGGCTTCCAAGCAGATCAGAGCAGAGGAAACAGGCTCGGGAAGGATGAGGATGGCAGCAGGGATGCAGGGCAGAGACACAACCTGCTCCAGGTGGTTCCTCGTGAAGGTTGAACTTTGACTTTCCACAGGTTGGCTCAAGGTCTTGCACAGATGTCGAGCAATGAGGCTTTGTAAGGGCTTGAAGCACACAGCAAAGGGTTTGGAGGCTTTCTTCTGCCAGCAAACACTCCCTGCCCTACAACATGTCTCTTTTCCTCCTTGGGCTTCTCTTCCTTTGCTACTGAATCCCTAGAACCACAATCCAAGGTCTCAAAGACCAAATAAAATGAGCTGGTGTCTGTTCTCAGTCCCTGAATCAGTGTCTTAATGGAGATTTGGTCTGCATGGACAATTTCTCACCCTCCTTCTCACCTTCACATGAAGGAGCCACATCTCTAGCACCTCCTGGGACTTGTCTGTGGCCTGAGCTAACTTACAAACTAGTTTAGATCATCAACAGAGAGACGTTGGCAGGGAGAAACCTGTGAAAACATCCTGATGGGTTTGCTTCCAAGGATGGGAGAGGAAGTGAGGTCTTATTTGGGTCTGACAAGCTGTTGGCTCAGAAAAAATCCTACATCTTCTGAACTGTTCACGTGAGTCTCTGGAAGATGTGCTTAGTCTCCAGCTCACAGGCATCCTCTCTGGAAGAGGATCTTCCCAACCAAGTGGCCTTGCCCAAGGGAGCGTGTGGCAGGTTGTCCCTTGGCAGTCTGTCCCTGATATGAGTATGCTGATGTCCAAACCTTCACAAAGTTGGCTTTTATCTTAAAAACATCTTAGATACACACTTCTCTATGGGGCCAGGGTGGATCCCCACAAGGGTACTTGTGGAAGTGCTCACCAAGCCACTCTCCACTGTTTATCAGCAGTCCTGGCTGACCCAGGAGGTCCCTGTTGACTGGATGTTGGCAGATGTGACTCTTGTCTACAAAAAGAGCTGGAAGGAGGAGCTGGGGAGCTACAGACCTGTCAGCCTGACCTCAGTGACAAGGAGGGTTGTGGAGCAGGACATCTTGAGTCCCATAATGTACAGGACAAACAGGCTCAGTCAGCCCATGGGTTCATGAAAGGCAGGTCCTGCTTGACTCACCTGCTCTCCTATGACAAGGTGACCTGTGGAAATTGTCTACCTGGACTTTAGGAAAGCCTTTGATGCTATTTCCCATAGTGTCCTCCATGAGAAGCTGGCTGCTCATGGCTTGGATGGTTGTAGACTCTGCTGGGTAAAACACCAGCTGGCTTGCTGGGCTCAAAGAGTGGTGGTGAAGAGAGTTCAATCCAGTTGGTGGCTGGTCACAAGTGGAGACCTTGGTCTTGATGATTCCTTGGGAAGAGGTTGGAGCCAGGTGGGGGTAGAGACCCTTCTCCCAAGGAACAAGGGACAGAACAAGAGGAAATAGCCTCAAGTTGTGCCAGGGGAGGGTCAGGTTGGACCTGAGTGACAATTTTTTCCCTGCAAGGGTTGCCCAGGGCAGTGGTGGAGTCCTCACCCCTGGAGGGGTCTCAAAGCCATGGAGATGTGGTGTTGAGGGACATGGGTCAGTGGTGACCTGCCTGTGCTGGTGGGTGGTTGGACTCTGATCTTAAAGATCTTTTTCCAACCTAATGATTCTACAATAAATAAAAAGGCAGTTTTGTAAACTAAGGAAAGCATCCAAAATGTGTTAAGGAATGCTTGGACTCTGAAGACCTTTGTATATGAAACTGCACCTCCTGGCCTGAGTCATGTCCCTAGCCTGAAATTTTTGTCTCTGAGTCATGTGTGTCTTTCCAGGGAGGTTTCTTCACCAATCCCAAGGACTTCTCCCAGCACATTTGCTCCTTCAAGCAGTTTGTAAACGAGAGGAGCAAATTTCTTCCTGCAGAAGATATGAAGACTTGGAAGGGATGCAGAACAACCCACATCTCATGATGGGTCAGCCGAAGCCAAACTCATCTCTCTCTGGGCTTGCTCCTTTATCCACTTGTGGAAGATGCCAAGTTCTTCTGCGTGCTGGCAGCTCAGCCAACGATCGTGATTCCTCAGAGCTGAAAATAGGCCCATGCTGGCAGCAGCTGATGCTTTTGCTCACAGTTCCCAACTGAGTGGGCTACCTACAGAAAGCAGATGGCCAGGGAGAACTCCAGCAATTTGCTACAAACCAGCTAAAAGTCCCTTTTCCCACTGCTCTGGGAACTCATGATCTCCTGACACCTTGTGGCCAAGGCAGGGACAGTGATGGGTGCGGAGAGAAATGAACTGGGGCCAGAGGAAGGAAGACCTTGAAATGAAATGAGCCTTGTCACACAGATCCCCAGAAAACAAACCAAAACCCCACAGGTTTTGTTTCCTTGAAGGACTTACAACCTCAGTAACCTCTCAAGGTGGAGAAAGGAAAGGGAAGAAGTATTCTGGAAGGGGCAGGTGGTTTGAGAAAGAACATGCATCAGATAGATCTTGATAGATCCAAGACTGTTCAGCCTCAACCCCCTTCACCAGCCTGTCCTGCCTCCTGACCAGGAGCCAAACTGAGCTCTCTGAGCAGGGACATCACCCACAAATGCTAAAGAAAGGAGAAAATATCCTAAGAGAGACTTATGGACCATAACTGGAGAGAGAAACCAGGAGTGTTACCTTCCAGGCAAAGTGAAAGAGGCTGTAAAGAACTAAAATCCCTTCCCCACTCAAAGGTTTTTGAGTCATTTTAGATCCTTCTACCTCAGTTTAGATGATTTCCTTAGGATGAGGTGCCTTGTTTCCTAAAAGTGCCTGATGGTCTCAATTTCCTTAAAAATAACCCACCTCTAGCCAGTTATTTAGATGAGTATGTCAACATCTGGCCAGATGAAACCCAACTCAATGGACCAGAGCGTCCAGACCAACCTGTTTAAGCTCCCTGCATGCTTTAGCATAGGACCATCCTAGCTTTTCCTGACTCAGGAGATGGAAAAGGCTGAATGGAAGATGGGTCTGCAGGTCTGTGGTCCTCCAGGGCTTTGCTGGAGGAGGAGAGCCTCACCCTGATGCCACCAGTTGTGGTTTATCCTTAGCAGATTCACTGACTTCTGAAGATATAGAGGGTGAAACCAGGGGTGAGGTAATGCAATGAAGAGAGAGATTCAGCTTCATTCTTCAAGGGATCCAATGTATGGACATCATATTTTGTCTTCTTTTATCCCAGTATCTCTAAATACCTTCTTCCCCTTCCTGGTGGCTTTAATATCCATCCATCCTTTTCCTGCTCCAAGAATTCCTTACCCCATCCTTCATCCTCCTCTAGAAACTTAGGAGCAAAATGAATTTATTTAAGTTGCAAAAGACATTTTCTTTCTCTCTACCCAAAGATTTTCCCAAACCACCTAATCAAGAGACTCCCAGGAGTTCCTGTTGGCTTCCAGAGCTCACCTCACTGCTGGCTGCTGTGTTGTCCTGCTTTGCTTTCTGAACCTGGCTGTTCCTTCCCAGAGCTGCTGCTTCAGTCTGAGCTGTAGAGGAAAAGGAAAAATTAAATGAAATCATTCTCTCCTTTGAGCCAAGCACAAATTAGGCAACTGAGCAGGCAGCAATGCTCACTGGGCCAGGGGAAAGTGGATTTGTAATCTAAATTACTGTGGAATAAAAGCATTGTCTTTCATTCTCTTCTCTCATTTAAACCTTGTTTCCTGTTCTTCTTCCCTTTCTCTTTGACTAATTCATTTGCCTTTGGTCTGAGGGCAAGGAAATTTCGTTTGCATGTTTTAGGGGACATTAATTACAAGTCCTTTCACTTCGGATCTCTCACGCTGACTAGGAGCTTCTGCCTGGCTGCAGTCCTGGTTCCTCAGAGGGTCGTTAATTATGGAGCCTATTGAACGTAACGAGCTCAGGAATGAGCAATGCCTCCCTGGGGGACAGCTGGAAGGAGAGGAGGGGTGGTGGCAAGGGGACCAGCCACACAGCAGCAATCCCAGCTGAGGAGAAGGTGTGACAACTAATGAAAGGGCTACAAGGAAGCTGGGGAGGGACTTTTTACAAGGGCTTGTAGTGATAGGATGAGGGGTAATGGGTTCAAACTGGAAGAGGAGAGATTTAGGTTAGATGTAAGGAAGAGTTCTTCACTCTCAGGGTTGTGAGACACTGGAACAAGTTGCCCAGGGGGTTTGTAGATAATCCAACACTAGATGTATCCAAGACCATGTTGGATGGGGCTTTGAGCAACCTGGTCTAGTGGGAGGTGTCTCTGACCATGGCAGTAAGGTGGGAACTAGATGATCTTTGAAGTCCCTTCCAACTCAAACCATGTTTCTATGATTCTGTAAATGCTCTAATGGATTATTAGGGTTGATTGAAGTGCCTTAAACCTGTCCCAGAAAGCCCAAGTTACCTCTGGGCTGGTCTATTAAGAATTGCCAGCTCTCTTCTCCAGCTCTGAGGCCTACAGACATAGAATGACTTTATGTTGAACTTTTTTCCTGAAAAATTAGGGTCATTGTGTACAAACTCCCTTCACTTGTATCATACCCTGGAATTGTCTAAGAGGTTCTTAGCTCATCAAGACAATAAAAAAGACAACCAAGATTGACTTCAACACTTTGAGAACATCACCTGAACTCTTATGAAGAGTGGTCTGCAGTTTTCTTGGCTCCCCTTGATTCACCCAGACCACATGAACAAACTTGGACTTATTTTGTGGTGCTGAAAAATCAAGCTCTCCTCTTTTTGGAGAACCCCCTGGCTCTGTTTCTTAAATCCTCTAGCCAAGGTTGAGCGTAGAGTGGATGAGTCTGAACCTCTGTCTGGACCTGGACCCAGCCTAACCTGATGTGTGTGCATAGATTTGGTGCTGTAGGTCATGAGATATTTTGGTAGCTTGGGAAACAGTTCCTATCTGAAAAGTTCACTTTCAAAGCCTTGCTCCATGCCATTTGGAAGGTAGACCAGGAGAGATGGAAGGTGCCTTAAGAGGTCATCTGGTCAATCCTGAGCAAGACAGGATCTCCTCTTCCTCATGCTTTGCTCTCCTTATTGGAAAGCTTTCCCTGGAGGTGCAGAGCTGGGTTTTTAGCATCAATGACTTCTGCCAAGTCTCCTCCAGAAGATAGCAGGAGGTAGGACTTGCTCTGTAGTTCATCTGTCCATTGGCACTGACAGTGAGCTCTGAGGTTCCTTGTGGCAGTGCAGGGAAGGCTGAGGGACGTTTTTATGGCTGCCTGGGAAGAGCAGTTAAATTGAAGGTTTATTTATGGCAGGTTTCCAGATGCCATGCACACAAATCATTTGCTTCATAAATAATACAAATAAACAGGCACCCAAGTGCCTTGTGCTATCAGCCTGGACAGCCACACTGAGTGACAGCCTGCCAGAAAGCTGAAGGCTTTTGAACAGCTTTGTTCTCGGGGTCTTCCTCAAGTAATGAGTGACTAAAGGGTGGGCAAATCATTTTTTGGATGTACACCTTCAGAGACCCTTCAGGCATCACAGAAGCCAACGAGCAGCACGTTCTGCTCAGTGCCAGGAGACATGGTTTCACCCTCTTTTGGTACTGGAGTGAACCTTGGGGAAGTTATTCGTGGTATAAAAATTTGGGAGGTTTTAATATAAATTTGGGCTAACCTCCCAGGGCTCTCCATGGTCTAGTGAGTCTGTTGGCCTGATCATAGGTTCCTGGCACAGTTTTAGGTGTCTTCAAAATGTCCTGCGTGGGCTGTAGGAGGGAGTTGGTCTCCTTTTGGTTCTTTGTCCCATTGATATGTGGGTGTATCAGATATCTTTGGTGGCCTAAAACTTCAGTAAATGCAACTGAGCCACACTCAGTAGATTGTAAGGATTTATCTCACCCTGAACTGCACATGGACTTTGTCAAGTGATAAAACTCCATTCAATTGGATGATTGGATTGTCTTGAACTATAATGAGAAGGAAGATAATTAGTCAAATGGAGACAATAAACTTACAGACACTCAAAGTTGTGCAGAGGAACCCAACGCTTTGTCTGTGCCTCAGTTTCTTCTCGCCACACTCTGTAGATTGTAAAGATTTATCTCACCCTAAACTGCACATGGACTTTGTCAAGTGATGAAACTCCATTCAGTTGGATGATTGGATTGTCTTTAACTATAATGAGAAGGAAGTAATTAGTCAAATGGAGACAACAAACTTACAGACACTCAAAGTTGTGCAGAGGAGCCCAACGCTTTGTCTGTGCCTCAGTTTCTTCTCAGCTTCCCTCTGTCATGGCTGAGACATGGGCTGGGTAAGATTAAGCAGGTAGGAAAGGGTTTCAGGTATTTCTTCCTCCTTACTACTCACCCTGGATGGAGCTTCAGAGATGAGTTTTTATTCCCTTCTGGGTATCCTTTCTGTTCCTCTGTCTAGGGTCCCCCAAAATAGAGGGTTGTTCAGTGTATTTTTCCTCCCAAATTCAACATTCAATGACTCTAAAGCCACCTTTTGGTGATTACTTCAGATGGAGACCTCTACATAAAACTTTAGAATAATTTAGGTGGAGTATCATCTGTTGAGACACCTAGTTCAAAACCCTGTCCCAAGCCGTTGAGGTCACTCAATGACTTTTTAAAATCAATTTTTTAGTATCTCTACAGTTTCTCTGGATGACCTGTTCCAGTGTTTGACCATCCCCCATGTGAAGAGCATTCCCCAGTCACCTGATCCGAATCTCCCTTGTCCCTGCTTCAGTTTGCAGCCTCTCATTCATTTGCTGTATGGAGGAGAGTTGGGATAACATCCTAACATCCTTCCTAACATCCTCCTCTTGGGGAGTTTCAGATGCTAATAAGATCTCCCTTCACCTTTTGTCTGAAGAAACCTTCCTCTCCCTCTTCCTTCTCTTCCCCTTGTACATCTTCTGATCCAGCTCTCCCAGCCTTCCTGGTTGACCCAAACCAGTATGCCAGTAGCTTTTTGGAACTGGAGATCCCCAGAGAGGACACAGTACTTCTGTTCCTCATTTGATCCATAAATAGTAGGTCAGGAAGGTGTCTGAGTCTTCCCAGGGTTACTCATACTCACTGAGGGAGGACTGTGGCAGAAGATATGACCAGTTCTTGGTGTCTTTGCCCTTTTGATGCTTCTCTAATGCTTGGCAATGAACAGCAGCTTCTGCTGATAGTGTCAGCAGGCCAAATACCTTTTAAAATGTGTTTATATTAATTAATTTGTTGGTGGCATTGTTAGGCACTTTAATACACAATGAATATCATGTGGCCCCTCTGATACAGGTTAAAACCTGAAGGAATTGAAATCAGTGCTCATATCTACCTTAAACCAGTCTAGTCTCCTTTTCTGACCAGTGAAGGGTGAATGTCTTCTTCTCTGGGTGATTAAAAAACAAAGAGAGGCAAGAAGAAAAAACAGTGACAAGGTGAAAGCTCAAGATGGTGGAAGAAAATCCTGCTGCTGAAATGTTTCTAATTAGTTGTGTGCTGGAGACTTTTGTCTTGAGTGGGAAAACAGTCAGCCCCTGGAGTTGTCCTACCTTGATATCAAAACTTCTCATATAGATATTAGGGAGAATTTCTTCCCTGAGACAGTGGTCAGGCACTGGAAGGAGCTGCCCAGGGAGGTGGTGGAGTCCCCATCCCTGGAGGGGTTCAAATACGAGTAGATGTAGCACTTGAGGTCATGGTCTAGTGGTTGGGGAGATGTTGGGAGGGAGGTTGGACTTGATGATCCTAGAGGTCCTTCCTAATCATAGTGATTCTATGATTTCCCCTTCTTAGTGTTCATCCCTAGAAAGACCAAAATATTTCCTGTGAGCATCTTAAGGAACATTTTAGGAAACACTCAAGCTCCACAGAATGATTTTTGAGTGAGAACCAACATCTGAGAAGATGAGAGGTCCTGTGCGTGAAGGAACCAGTCACTTTGCTCTGATGAAGTGGAAATACCTTTTCTTTCTTGATGCTCTCCACATTGACTGGGATGCAGAGAGGTTGGAAATACAGCCTGGAATTATTTGTGTTTATATAATCAAGCCACATCTATGCAAAATTGCTTCTTAATGACTCATCCAACTGCACTGTTCATCTTCTCCCGTGGACCATCTGACTGAGAGCAGTTGTGAGACCTCAGATTCCTCCCAGGCAGCCTCTATAAACCTTTTATTTTTATTAGCTGTTTATAAATTATATCAAAATACAGCAGTGGTTGTGAAACCCTGGCAATGGCTACATGTAATAAATAACAGAGCATGGGATGAAAACATATATATATATATAAAATCTCCATTTTAAACTGCACCTGAGGCATATTATAGTCATTGCATAATATTTTTTGACTTCATAAGAAGATGAGCTTTGTGTAAAGACAGTGCTCAAACCAGCTTCCTCTGCCTGATTTATTCAGTGTCAATGTTTACACCTCCAGTTGATGTCTTGGGGCACGCAGGACTCAAGTCAAAACAACCTTGGCAAGAGAGGGGGATGTAACTCACTGGGTAAGGTAAAATCCTCCCCTCAATTCCAGGGATGTAGAGCTGGCACCTTTCTCCCCACCAAGGAATCCCAACGAGTCATCTTTGATATCAGAGTGGTGCTTAAAGGAGGGAAAATTGGTGCACCCGAGCTCAAAATGCATTTTTCTTTTCACTTCCCAGACAAAATAATGGTGTGTTTGGACAGCTTGCACAAAGGGATGATGGTTTCCCTATAATTTCATTTCCTCAAGATGCAATGACCTGAACCCTTCAAAAAAAATGGAAGGAAAAATGCTTTGTGGCTCTAAAATCAGATATTGTGGGTATGATTATGCACTTACATTATTTATAGATATATATTTATACATATAGATATGTATATAAGGACAGAAAGAGAATTCTCAGAGGAAAAATATCATTCTAGCTAGCTCTGAAATCCTTGACCCTTGACTGGACAAGGGAACAAACCCTTCCCTACTTCCATGGAAAAGTCTTGCTCAAGGTTTAGTTCTTCTGTAGACCTTTGAACAATGGAATCCAAAGTCTTCAGGAGAGGTGCCCACCAATTTTGGCAGGTTTTAGCCTCAATTCAGTGCCACAAAGTGGGAATTCAGAATAGATTCGCTTTGATTTATTGATCTTCCCAAAATTGTGGGCTGGTCTATATTTTTTGGAGGCACACTAGCACTTAGACACTTCTGTGATGCCTTTCCCTTCTGGATCTCAGATTTCTTCATATTAACCTTTTTTTTCTCATGTAGGTGACAAGATCTGAGGTTAAAGACATCCTGGTGGCTGTTAATTAGAAACCATGTGACCCCAAACCCATCATCCCTTATCCCAACAGTTTTATTTGTGATTTTTTCTCTTAATACTTATTTCAAATTGCTGAGATGTTGTGATTATTAATTGAACTGGTAAAAAACTATCTCCACCAAAATTTAACCTTCAAAATTACCTGTTTTTTTCCTTCCTCTGTGATAATTCCATCACCCTCATTCTTTCTCTGCGTGCTCAAATTAAAGCTCTCCACTTTTTCACATTTTTTTGGAAGTTTTAAGAACGTTGCACTGTCAGACTTACCAGCTGTCTAAGCAGCCACTTCATACCCACTTCCCTCTGTGCATGAATACTCTTCTTACCCTGCCTAGTGTAACACCCTCACTGAATTTTACTATTATTCTACTCTTTTAGTGACTTTTAAAAAAAATAAAACTCCATTTCCTCAGGATTGTGAAGGATATTCAGCCAAAACAGGAACAGCTGCTCTTCAGAAATGTCAGGAAAGATGTTAAACAGAACCAATTTCTTGCTGTCTAGGTCTCCAATGTCTCAGCCCTGCCTTGAAGAAGAGCCTTGGATGGAGCAATAGATAAAAGCTGCAGGACTGTCACAAAGAGATCAGAGCTGGCTTAAACCAGCCATGCAGCACAAAGCTACCACTATCTCCAAAATCCCACGAGAAGGAGAAATTAGCTCCTGCTTCATTCCATCCTGCCTCAGTGAATACTCTGATCCTTGACTTAATGAATTTCAAATAAACTCGAAGGCATCTCAAATGCTCTGGGGTTTGTGGACCTGGTTCCAATTTTTAGCTCTCTGGAAGACATCCCTGTGTAACCCAGCACCTTTCTGTGTTTCAATTTTCTCTCTCTAAATGGGTCTACTGGCACTTTTTTCTTTTTCAATACAGCACTGTGAGGATAAACTGCACCTTGGCAGCGTGCTTGAGCACTCAATAAAGAGCAGATAATGTGTCAAGGGAAAAAAAAAGGAAAGAGGAGAGCAACTGGTTTCATGACTGAATCAGAGACATAGATCAACCAAGCCACAGTGTCACGCTCTGAGCTGGTGGCCAGTTACCAAAATGGATATTTCCTTGGTGTTCTGAGTTTTCTTAAGGTTTCAGCACTGCCTAAATGTTTTGGGAAGGTGTATGGACTCAAAGTATGGTGCCACGTTGCCATATCCATCTCCTGCCCTTCCAGTGACTAGGTGGGAACTAAAGGTCATGAATGAAGCTCCCAGGTCTGGGTCATTAGATTGAAACTATGAAAAAAAACCTCAAGGTGAGAGTTATGGGAGAAAAACAAAGCAGGAAATCAATTTCAGAGGATCATAGAATTGTTTCTTTAAGATCATCAGGCATAAAAAGTCAGTTTCTTATTTAAAGGCAAGTTGTGGTGGAAAGGGGCAGAAGCTCCACGGGCAGGTGGGTCAAGTTAAAACCAAAGCAAGTGCATGAAAAAAAACCCCAAAAGAACAAGGGGAGACAGAAAGGGAATCTGATAACAGAAAAAAAAAAGAAAGGAAATTAAAAAACCCAAATCAAACCACAAAAAAAAATCTATGGCATTTGTGCTGTTGCTCTGAGCTGGGTATCAAAACATCTCTCACCTTTATTAGGCTGTTGATGGGCTCCATGCTGGCAGGGATCAGTGTTTGAGTTAATGATGCCAATCAGCTGCTGTTTACAGCCTCCCTGGATGCAGCTCTGGGAGGAAAGCAGATGTGGGGGGTGCTGGGGACACAGAGCACCCCAGGTTTTAAATCCCTGAGAGGTACAGAGGGAAGTTATCTCAGTTCTGCTCATTTCTGCTGAGACTGCTGTCAATTTAGGATTAAAAAAAAAAAGATTTAATTGAGCCTGAAGTTATTCTGAGCTCTGCAAGAGACACAGGCAGGTCAGGCAAGGAGCCTGAACTCTGGGCTTCTTTTTTTTCCTTAGACAATGGAAAAATTCAGAGGTGCTTTTAGTGTGTGTGTGGAAACAGTGAACATCTTGCTCCTCCCTATAACTCCAGCCTTCAGGCTGTGGACTGACAGACCATGGTGTGTGTCAGATGTTTGGAGGAGCAAAACAGGGCTCTCTGAAATGCTCAGCATCAGCAATGTGTCGTGGTCAGCAACATTTTCAGCAATATTATTTCTTCTAACATCATCCTTGGTATTTTTACTCCTCTGCAGTGCCTGGAGTCTTGTCTGTGTGGTTCCAGCTGGATAAAATGTATGTTTCAGACATGAATCCTGCTCATTTCTTGTGTTGGGGTGATGCCTTGGATGCCCTGTGGTGTATCCCATCTCCACAGAGCTTACTGTAAAAAAGTAGAAAGGGAAAATGATTGTTGGTAACCCAGTTCCCTGAGCTGCTTTTGGGGCACCACCCAGTCTCTAGTGTTTCTGAAGTGCCACAGAAAGGGAAAGTGGAAACAAGAGCTCTTGGTAGAACATATTAGAACCCCCAAACTTTCCCCAGAACCTTCCCTGCCAGGTGCCTCAACGTGGTTCTTTTTTATCTCATCGTGGGTCTCTCACAAGTCCCTCAAATTCATATTTCACCACGTGACATTGTAACATTCCATCATCATCATCATCAAAGAAGGAAAGGTCTTCAGATTTCATCCCCTGCCTCCATCCTAGCAGCTAGGGTTTCTACAGGACCTCCTTCTTCCTCCTCCTCTTTGCCTACAAGAGACCTGAGGTCCTCCCCACATCGTTTCAGGATGTCCTACCCAACCACCACACTTCTGAGGGGTTACTCTGACATTTCCCCAGAGTCCAGCACAAGGCCTAGAAAGGAAGGGGACTTGGAGATCAAGGGGCTGTGGATGTCTGATAGGAGTCACTTTGCTCCTAGAGGTCTGTTGTGGAGGTCCTGAAGGAACCTCTTCTTCACCAGCTACACAGAAGGCAAAGGAATAGTCAGGGAGGAAAGATCTTGTTCCAGTTCCTCACAGGCTTTATGACAATACCAGGTTTGAAGGGACCTCAGGGATCATCTGCTCCATTCTGACCTGACCAGATCTTTACTTTTATTAGAGTTATGCACTTTTTTCACCAGGAGGGAGAGCAAAGACCTTGTCCTGACCTGCAAAATAATTTTCTAGTAGTTTCTTCCAGGCTGCATGAGTCGGCTCCTTCTGCTTCTGTAATTGCCCCATGTTCTCTGGAGGATCACATCCAGGCAGGTTTGGGATCTCTCTAGAGAAAGACATTCTACAGCCTCTCTGGGCAGCCTGCTCCAGGGCTCTGGCACCCTCAGAGCAAAGAAGTTGCTCCTCACATTCAGATGGAACTTCCTCTGTTCCAGTTTGTTACTCCTTGTCCTATCCCTGGGCACCACTGACAAGAGACTGACCCCATCCTCTTGGCCCCCACCCTTTAGCTATTGATCAGCATTAATCAGATCCCCTCTCAGACTTCGCCAGCTCACCAGCCCCAAGGCTCTCAACCTCTCCTCCTCACAGAGATGCTCCAGCCCCTCAGCATCTTCGTAGCCTCCACTGGACTCTCTTCAGTAGTTCCTTGTCTTGCTTGAACTGGAGCCCAGAGCTGGACCAAACACTCCAGCTGTGGCCTCACTGGGGCACAGTAGAAGGAGAAGAGAACCTCCCTTGACCTGCTGGCCACAGTCTTCTTCATGCACCCCAGGAGACTTGTCTTTCTTGGCTACAAAAGCACACTGCTATCTCCTGGTGAACCTGTTGCCCACCAGGACTCCCAGGTCCTTTTCCATGGAGCTGCTTTCCAGCAGGTCAACCCTTAACCTACACTGGTGCAGGGGGATATTCCTCCTCAGGGGCAGGACTCTCCATTGACCCTTGTTGAACTTCTTGATGTTCCCCTCTGCCCAATTCTCCAGCCTGTCCAGGTCTCTCTGAAGTGTGTCAGCCACCCCTCCCAGCTTTGCATCACCAGCAAACTTGCTGAGCATCCACTCTGTCCCCTCACCCAGCTCACTGATGACCATGGCACCTCCTAGGAGGTAGGTGGCACCTTGGGCCATTTGGTGGCTACTGGGGAAAAGTGCTGTGCCACCCACCACACTCAGCCAGCCCTCAGTGAGCTGTGGGTCTGGGGCTCAGTGCTGAAGCTCTGTCACTCTCCTGCTCTCTTTCTTTCTCTCCCAGGCTTGAATAAGTTGTGGCTGGTTTGTTTTTTCACCTACTTTCACTTGCTTATCTGCAAAGCTGTCTGGTGGAACTGCTCCAAGACAAAAATCTAGAGGTTGCATGCAAAGTGGATTGTGCTCCTCGAGGAAACAGAGTGATAAGATAGAAGCAGGGGAAAGCAAATGCTTAACAGCTGAGGGTTTTTATGGTTTCTAAGAGAAAAAAACCCACAAACTCAATTTTCTGATACACAGCCTGTGTTGGACTATTCATATGCTGGCAGTGAAGAATAAAGGGAGGAAACGCAGTGAGGTGGATTGGACCAAAACACAATAATTTCCATAAGCTTCAGGACTGACGAGGGACTGCTTGACAGCAGAAGAGATTCCTGCCTACATTCCCTGTACAGAAGAACTTCTTCTTATTCTTCATCTTCTGTCCTTGTGTCATCAACCGCAGCCCAAGGTTGAGAAGCAGAGAGGTGGCCAGAGAGTACGGTGGGAGGAGGGAGGTGCTAGCAGGTTCAGGTGATGTCTCTGATCTTCTCACAATGGGGAAGTGGAAGTTGGACAACTTGGGGACAATTGCATCTGCCAGCAAAATTGATTCTTGGTTGTTATTCCCGTTCAGAGACTTCTCCATCCCTGTTCTCCTGGAAATTCCCCCTGCCCAAGCATCCCACTGCCAGCCTGTTTTGTTCACTCAGTGCTGCCTGTCTCCTTTTGTTCTTCATCATAGAAATCTTTGATTTTCCTTAAA
>NW_008588815.1:23367-26466 GCF_000691845.1 Merops nubicus
GTTTTTACACACTGACCCCCCTCCCACCAATATTATGCAGCCTCTATAAAAGATATTGATATTCTAATTATTACTAGGGCTCTGGTATAACTTTTAAGAAGACTGAAACATCAAAACTCTTCTATGTAATACTCCTATGAACAGCTGCTAGCAAAGGTTCACAGGAAACTTCACAAGGAATTTGCTTAATCCCAAACCATCCAGCCTTTCACATGGACATAGCTACCAACACATCCACAGGGACCCACAAGAGGTTCAGTCACGGTGGTCTGTGCATGCAGAAGGGAACCTGAGCGTGCAACTCCATCAACAACATCTTTGTGAAGCTTTCTGGCGTAGCTTTAGAGGTGAGAAGGAGCTGAAAGGTGCATTGAAGAGGCTGTTCAGGTAGTTCTCATAAAATGTTTCTATCAGGATGAGAAACCTTTCCTCATACCAGCTACATTTCCACTAGAGGGCTGGAAAAGCAAAGCTTGCACAACGTGCAGTGATCACGTAGAAACCTCATTTATTCCAGTTATGCAAACAGGTTTTTCATTTAAAAAAAAAAAAAGAAAGAAAAAAAGAGACTATTTAAAGCGTTTCCTTCCTTCATTTCTCAAAATGTCAGCCAGAAACCTTTGCTGTGTGTGTGTCCAAGATGGCACTGCAGGCAGAATTTATGTGACACAAAGCAGAGGCTGTTGAAAAAAAAAGTCTTTGTCTGAGGTAGTGTCTCGTGGGCCAGAAAGAAAGCAACAACTTTCTTATTTTAGACCCATCTCTCCTTCCTGTCCATCCGTGCACCTACCCATGTCCTCCAATCTTTTTGTTCTATTGACTTACCTATTAATATTCCTCATTATTTAAACAAAATGAGTCCAGACCATCTGTTTGCCAGCCTGCTCGTTCCGCTGGGATTTGACTCCAAAGCTGGAGTTGCTGGTGTTCTTTCTGCATAAAGAACAACTTTTGGGGACGTTTGGAGTGTTTTGGGGCTTTTTTAAGGAACATTGCAGATAAACAAGTCTTCTTCCTGCATAGCCTTGACCACCTCTTTGGATGTAAACTCTTGCTGCATAAAGAACAACTTTTTGGGGACATTTGGAGCATTTTGGGGCTCTTTTAAGGAATGTTGCAGATAAACAAGTCTTCTTCCTGCCTAGCCTTGACCACCTCTTTGGATGTAAATGGTTTTTGGCTCCAGGCAGGTGCTGAGTCTGATGTTAAACTTGAGGATGAGGAAGGTTGTTTATCTCCTAAAGGCTCCAGAGGTGATATCCCCAGGAGCTACTCAGAGACTGTATTCCTGAGAGGTCAAAGGGAGATGAGAGCAACGAGTGTTTTCATCCCATATTTCCTCATTTTTAGGGTTAAAGGAGGATCTTTATGTGGACCACTCTCCTCCCTCTTAAACTGAGCTCTGCAGAGAGAAATCCTGTTTACCAGCAAGAAATAAAGCAGCGTTGCTAATGAATTGCTGCTCGATGGTTCCTATTCCCTTCAGCCTTGCAGTTAATGATGATATTAACTGTTACTGTTATATTGTGCTGACATTTAGAGTGCTCCAAAATTGGCACGATGTGCAGAATGGGAGAATTAAACACAGAAAAGCCAAGGAGTGATGCTTGGGCATGGAGGAGGGGATCGCCCTTTGCTGACAAGAGAGACTGGCTGAACTTTTTTCTCTATTTGTGATGTACAGCTTGTCAGAACTGGGAGGTTTTCAGTAGAAATGCCACTGTGGTGGAAGAAAAGGGTAGAGAAGAAGGAGATGTTATTCACATTAAAAAAAAAATAATAATAATTCTATCTGAATAAATCTATGAGCAAGCACAAAATATTCCTGTTTAAGAATCACCCAGCTCAGACTGATCTGGAAGAAATGTAGGCTGTATTTTTTTTTTTCCCTCCCTCTTCAAAGTAATTAATTGGATAAACAGGAACAAAATGGCAGAGAAAAAGTTTAACTGCAGCAAAGAATTAAAAAAAAAAAACCAAAGCCCTCCTGAAGCTTTTGAAATGTCTTGAATCTAATTTCAATTTAGCTGCTCGCTTGCAAACCGTCTGCTGGTGAAATGTGTCTGCAGATCCTGGCAGAGGTGCCCGGTTCTCACCTGACACTGGCAGATGGCAGAGGAACATGATCTGCCAATTTTGGGTGTCAAGGTAGCGTAATCACTCCTGTACTAGCTACGAGGAACGGTCTGCTGGGAAAAGTGGGACGTGTTCAGAGGATGGGAGTGGGAAGCAGCTGCCAACCCAACATCCATGTCGATGATTTCACAGGAGGTAGCTCGTGGCTCCCCTGTAACTGGTACCTTCTGCAAGACCAGCCAATTTTCTCCTGGCTGGCAGAGCCATTTCTCCAGAGATTTCTACCACAGTTTGAAAGGTCCTGTGCTCAAAGATCTGTTTCAGCTTATAAATGAGCCTGTGTTTGAGATGTCACAGAAGAATCGTAATTCCAGCGAGATTCACAAAACCAAATTATTTTTCCAAAGGAAGAGTTCAAAATGCTCTTTTCCTGTTTTCATTTGAAATTTGGTTTAGTGCAGATGAGGGTGTGACATACACAGTGACCGTTCTTGCATCAGATGGGGAGAAAATGTTGTCACTGGAAAAAGCTGTGTCCATGTGAATGGTTGGCTGTAGTCCACCCTACCAGAAGAAGATGGATATCGTTGTTCAAGTAGGTGATTCTGGAAGACTAAGCCAAATTACTTCACATATTAACTAAAATCGTTAACAAAACACTTAATTAGATGGTATATGAAGCCACATCAACAGGAGATAGATAGATATCCTGTGTAGTGCTCTGAAACAGAGTTGGAGACTTCTCCATAGCTACAGGACTTGAGTTTCTCCAGAGGTTTCAAAGCCAGCACAAGGAGCTCCAGCCTTGGACTGAAGGCAGGTTCTTTGGAGGCTTTGTGGTACAGATGTTCCCCATACACCATCGTCCCTGTTTCTGAGGCAGGAAAATAGGTGAAGAAAGCAACACAGAGTCTTGGGAGTTGAAAGGTAAAGTTGTACCTCTGCATGTCCCTGCCTTTCATGACTCTGCTTAGCCTGTTTTGCCCTTTGGGGAATGAAAGAGAGAAAGAAAGAGAGAAAAAA
>NW_008588816.1:0-23378 GCF_000691845.1 Merops nubicus
TTTATATATAATTTATATCAAAACTGATAGTACACAGTATAACTGGAAGAAGAACTGAACTTAAAAAGGATATGTTGAAAGAGGATGGAGTTTGTGAATGCAATAAATAAAGCCCCCTTCCCTCCCCACCCGCTCCCCACCCCCAAAACAAAAAGTTGTAATGTTCATGGAAAATTGTGCACAGCAGATATTATAAAAAAGTAGATTCAGGAGCACATCCAATTATAAATGATTGTTAGGAAAATCATATAAAACAATGGAATACATAAAAGTGTCAAGAGTAATCGTTAGGGTGAGAAATTCCTTGGTGGCCAGATGCCCACAGCAAGCAGAAATTATCCTGGTTGCATCAGTAAGAAGTCGATGTCCAAGAAAGTGTGTGTTCAAGCACAGAAGAGGCTCTCCAGGATTTGAACAGCATGGGCAGGTGGAGTGTTTGAATTTCATACCCTGATTCATAGTTTCCACAACTCCATGTGCAATTTTCAGAAAGATTCATCGTTGACTGCCGACATGTCCCCCTTTGGCGTGGAGGAGCGGGACGAGCCCTTGTCTGTGCTCTCAGAGCCCGAGCTGCTCTGATTCTGTTGTTCTGATCCTGCACTGGAGGTCACTGTAGAAGACGACGTGGAAGAGGAGCGAGTCTTTTCTTTAAAGTCTGTGATAATTACTGTGACGTTTCCCACTGTGACTGCCAGCTGCTGTGCGGTACTTCTGTCCACATTTTTCAGTCTGGGTCTGAAACAGAACGAGAAACCCTTTATGAGAAGGATAAAAATGAAGGAGAAAGGAAAAGTTTATCAGAGAAAGCATTCAACAACAAGCTCGTGGTGACTTGTCCTCCACTTGCCTGCACAGACAGCAGCACCTGAGGGGAGAAGCGAGGTGCAAATGCCTCACAGTGGAGGGTGAAGGTTGGACCTTCATGTCTCCACGACAGCCCAGCCTGTGAGGGCAAAAATTCCACCTCACAGAGCTCTGCAAAGAGTGCTCTGCTCTGGACTGAGCCCTGATCCAGCTCAGCCAGAAAGGAGGACAATGCAGCAGAGCCATGCGGACAGGAGCCAGACAGACCGAAGGATCTCCTCCCCAAGGGGCAGATGAAAGAGTTCTCTTATCTAAATTCACCATCACATCATGTGCCCTGATGTTATGAGACAAGGCTGCGACTCTGCAATACAAAACCACATGAAAGCATTCGACCACGGCTCTTTCATTCTCATACTGGAACTCTGCAGCTGGAAACAGCACAGGCACTGGGACAACTTGGCTTCTCTTTCAACTGCTTTGAGCTTATACAAATCAGATGCCCAATCAGCCTACGTATAAAATCACTCAAAATGTTCCCTCTGGAACAGAGGGTATTGGAAATAAAAAGCAGAGTGTGCAATGGTATTTCTTGCAGCTAAATGGTTAGAAGAAGATGAAAAAAAACCAGAAATATTAAAAAAGAAAAAAGAACACACCAGAAAAGAACACAGTGGTATTTATAGCCCAGCATTATCTCAGTAATTTGCATGCTGTGCTATCAGTCAATTAGTAATGTAGCTAATAAGGGTGCAGACTAAGAGGCTGACATTCATGCACATCTCAGGGGCTGGTCCAAAGCTCTGATACGAACAACCCCGGACACTCCTCCAGCTACCAGCAAATTCCCAGTCAGCTGCTGCAACTGCTGCAATTTACAGCTTTTGCTCCTAATTAAGGGTCAGGCTTCAGTGGCAGAATATTCCCAATAGGGAAATTAAAAAGGAGAGTCTTTGCACATCAGTGAGAAGTAGCTTGCTGAGAACTGCCTGGCTCCAAGGGCTGGACAGAAGGTTAGTTTAGTCAGGAACAAGCTCCAGCTTTCAACCCAACCTGCCTTTCCTCCTCGGCCACAGCACACTAGGCTAGTGCGGTTCAAAACAAAAAGGAAAACTAAAAAGAGGAAATTCAGCTGATTTTTTTATGTGCCATGCATACTCAATGGCTCACAGGGGTAAGTTAACAAGGAGGAAGTCCTTCAGTAGGAGTTCTCCAAGTGGCACCCTGCACTAGACAGAACAGAGGCTCCCCAAAGCTGCCGCCGCGCCGGGCGAGCTCCCGCGGCAGAGCCACACGCCCGCGTGGCACAACCGCGCTTACGGGAGCTGGGAAAGGCAGCACAAACCGCAGGGGGTGGAGTGATGTCACCTCCTTCGTGGGTAACCAGAAGGGCCAGCCAGCTCAGCGAGGTCTGGGGTTTCCGTGGGCTTTCAGAGCACGTCTCGGGAGGCGCGGGCTGCCCCGGCGGCTCGCGCAGCAGCGACCGTTCCCGGAAGCGTAGTACGTGGACGTATTTTCCTCCCCGAGCCCCGAGTTCCTCTAGGAAACCCAGTTCTTCCTGTAATTTGCCTGGGTCATTTGTTTTCTCTTGTACTCAGAAAAAGCCAAAAACTGCTGGCCCAGATACCGGAACAGACCTTACTGCCTCCACCTTTCTGCTGGGCTGAACACGCAGTCCTGCTATCGCTTGTCTAAATCAGCGCTGGGGTCGTACTCAGAGGGGGTGAGGGGGGAAAGGCACAAACAAGAAGAAAAGGAGTTTATGTGGCCTAAGCTGTATTGAGTTCTGCCTGGGAAAGCTCCTGCTACCAGCAGTCTTTAAAATAAGCCATGCAGCAAGCGCCTGAATGGAACTGCCCATGCCATGCCCAAGTGCCGTGCCAGGGGCTGGGGAAGCAGGGCTGAGGTGCAGGGTTCCTCCACACTCCTGCTCTCACAGACCCATTTCTCAAGGTCAGGTTTAGAACTGAGCCCTCCAACTGTTTCTGCAGGAGGTTTTAGGGGTCTGCCCTGTGGAAAGAGCTGATGAAGCACAGATGGAAACTTCCAATCTCTTCAGCACAGGCATACAATATTTACTTCCTACCGAAGGCAAAGGGATTGGCCCATTGACGTTATTTTGCAAAATTAAACACCCTGAGGCTTCATCTTTATAGCTAAAAATGTTTACGGCCCAATAAGAAATGTGTTTCAAAACAATCTGAAAGTGCACAGGAAGGCATGGAATAAACCAAGATATTCTGTCAGAAACAGGCAAGGTATCCAAGTTCAAACAGGATTTCTTTAAAAATCCAGAGATCCTTGAAAGACAATTTATAAAAAAAGTTAAGAAATCCAGGCATGAAAAAACTCTCAGACTAACTTGTGACTCTGTAAAAATCAGATCCTTTAAAAAGACTCTTGAACAGGACTCCCAAAGGCAGTGAAGTCTAAGAAAAGTTCCACTAAATCAAACACTTAAAAGTGAAGTTTAGGAAGGATGATGTAGCCCTTAAAGACACTCAGCTAAACCTGAGACCATTAAGGATTAATTAGGAGTGATAAAAGCTTGCTACAAAATATGAACTAAAAGACTTTGCAGTAGACAGAATGACTTCTTCAAGGAGTAAAACCAATTATTTGATGTAATCTATCAATTTGCTATTATGCCATTAGTCAAATGCACCAGGCTTCCTGCATCCTAAGTCCCAAAATAAGTATAATTTCAAAAAGAATGGGACAAAAAAAAAAAATCACTGCAATAAAGCTGTATTTCTCTAATCAAATCAAGAATGAACACTTTGATCTTCAGGGACTGAGAAAGAGTTAACAGCAGTCCCTGTAACAGCACAGTCCTCCAGCACAGCAAACCCCACACTGCCCTCACTACATTCATTTACTGTGTAAAGGATATTTTCTCTTCAACATCTAAAATCTTCCAAGCCAACAGTTTTCTGCAGAGTCATGTCTTGCCAACCTTCCTGTTAACAGCAGTGCCAACCGTGTTGCCCGCGTGCTTGACAACTGTTTGAGGCTAACTTCAGCTGAGGTGGCTTCACTATAAAATACTTATTACAGCACATTTTAAGAGCTAAAATCCTTATGTGGCCCACATAGGTGAAGCACCCCATTGAATTCTGCCTCTTGTAGCTCCCAGAGTTCGATAATATAAAACTTGATGGTGAATTTTTGACTTAAGAAAGCAAGCACAAGACCCCTCTTCAAAAAACAACGCATGGAGGATCAGTGTTAGCAAGACCAGGAATAAACCTCTCTCCACAGGCAGCTTAGACAAATATGAAACCAATGATTCATGCTTTCTGTTGATAGCAAGATTCTAGCAAATCTTTCATGCAAGTCTTTTAATTCCCATATACTTAGAAAATCATCTTGACAATTACAGCAGCTGAATTACGGATAAGGAGGTAACAAAGTAACCTTTGTTACTGCTATCAATTGATGATAAGAATTTGATAAAGACCACTACGATTGCTGGTTAATGATTTTCCCCCCACTGAGTTTCACAGCCAAAAGCATTACTGCTCAATTGACGATACGATTATTTCAGTAGAGAAATGAAAACTGAATGGACAACAGAATAAATATATCCAATCCCTGAATCTGTCCTCACCAGCAGAGCGTTTGAGGGCTTGTAGATGGAGAAGGCTCGTAGCCACGGATGGGCTTGCCATACTAACACTGGCAGACTCTGTACTCTGGCTCTATCCAGCAAAAAAACAGCTTTTTAACACAGTTCTCAGACACAGAAAGCTTAACTTTAGTACTCAGTTACCTTGAAGTGTGATTTGAGTCGCTGTTCTTCGTTGTGGTGTTCCCAGACTGTATGCTGTTCGCTTCGCTGGGAGGGTCTTTCACAATATCCGACTTTGGTCTGTGAGAATGGGAGGGGAGAGGGAGAGCAAGATGTTAATTTAACTGCACAATTAATCAATGCACAGGGCTACTCAAATCACTCCATGTTTAACAGCACATCCTTCAAACTTACTTAGTCTTCTTGTTAGTGTTCTTCTTTGTAACACTTGGACTAATTTCCTTCTCCTTGTCAGGTTTTTCTTTGTCTTGTTTTTCCACTTTCTCCTTCTTCTCCTTCTTAGGTGGTGGTGGGGTTGCATATTGCTGGGCAACTTGTTGTGCCACCAACTGAGAGTTTATTCTAGGTTTTCTATAACGACAAAAAAAAAGAGATCTGTAGTCAATTTTACATAGTAAAAATGACTTCACCAAAACAAGTACAAAGATTTATTTCAGCAGCCAAGGAAGAATATTCCACTTAGAAAGAAACAAATGGATGTCCTTATTTAATGCGAAGTGATGCTACCGAACAAGAGAGAAATTTTTAAATAAATAAATAATCCAAACTGCTGTTTCATCAGTTTTTAGCCTCATCTAACATTCTTAAGTATAATGCTCCCTTTCTTCCATCCATGTCATGAAATCACAGCCAGTTCTGGAGGACAATAGTGAAAAAGCAGCTTTTAGGAAGTTGCCAGCCATGCACTGTGGCTACACTTTAAGAAAAGGAACACAGAGAGTGATAGAAATAAGTTTCCTGATAAACATGGGTCTCCTTCCTAAGTTTGAATTTAATTTTGGAAATGGGCTTCTGGTTCCCTGAAGGAGCAAACCTCACAACAAAGGACAAGAGAAGGTAACTGAGCTGACTTTGTCCCGAGGGCCGGGCTGGAGCTTGCAGGCAGGAGCAGAAGACAAGTGGCCATTCAGGGTCCCAGGGGAAGGGCCGTGCCAGGCTACGACACACCGTCCTCACACCATTGTCTGCAGCCCCAGCACTGCTCCAGCACACACAGCCAAGCTGCCTGCCAGAGACCACTTCAAATTCTGACTGACACGAAACAGTAGCTCCACGTGGAACCAGTACCTTGGTTATTGATCCTCACACACCTCATGGGTATTTGTACCTCTGTCTCTCCTGCATTCCTCATCCAAACTCTTGTGTCCAGCAACTCGAAACCTCTCCCTCCTGGCCTGGTGTACCACAAAGCAGTTTAAACTCTGAGCACTCTGACTATTCATGATTGATTCGGTCCCTTCAACATGCCAGAAAGATCTATGCTCCCTGTGCCCACACAGCTTGGGGGTGGGGGAGAAAACCACGTTATCAGCTCCATTCCTTGTCCCTTTTGAGCTGAATACTAACTGTAACAGTTGCTCGAGCTTGTCCGTAGCAGTTATATAGGTCACAAAGGAGTTTCACATTTTCTACAGAGATCAGACTACAACAGATTGTCAACAAAAGCAGCACACAAGTATCATTAAATCTACAACTGGAACACAGAAACCCACGGGTTTCTGCTGCAGAGCTCTGGACCTGCACCTAGTTTTCACTACAAACATCTAGAAAAGACTAAGAAGCTACTTAGTGGCTTCACGTGATTAAAAACAAACAAGCAAACAACAAAACCACACAAATTGCACAAATGTAAATATCTGCATGTAGAGATGATACTGACAATGGAACACCCAGAGAAGCTCTACTCCTTGTCACAAGAAAAACTAAATATCTAATAAGTTTCTCTTGGCAGTGGTTTTCTGTATAATGGTACCAAAATGTTCTTACTGAAGCCAGATATACCAAACTATTTTGTTTCACTACCACAGCTTATTATAAAGTCTATGCAACAGGCTGTAATTAGGCCCCTGACCCATCTCGACACCTCTGACATTTGGATTTTTCACCCAACATAGAAACTGCAACTCATTTTATGCTACAATCTGCATACATTTCTGAGTGGACAGAGGTGATCTGGTCTTCAGCCTTAAATAACTATGATCCTGAAATCTTCTGCCGATCAGACCAGGCAGTCACCTCTTCCACAGAACAGTGAAAATGTCCTTGTATTTAAAGTCCCATACATGGCAACTTCTGTCTGTATGACTGAGAATAAACACGTAAGAAAAAGTGGTTTGGTTACACGGAAAAGATTTTCAGATTGATGCAACCACACTAAAAGCTGACAACAGTAGCTTGTGTCAAACAACCTGCTGATCGCCTACTCAAAAAAAAAAAAAGGGAGGGAAAAAAGAGATAAAGCGTCAAGAAATCTTCAAAGAAAGGGCAGATACCATCTCCCTACGTGATAATACACGATTAGCTCACTGTGGGAAGCTGCCACTTCTACCCAGACTTACAGTTATTTGCTGTTTACTCAACCAGCTAAGTCCGAAACACGAGCCACTCATGGGAAATCCCAACTCAAGAATCTGAGAGCACCACCAAGTTTTCCTGCTTTGCACAACATTATGCGTCTGCTCATGATGTTATTTCCAAGCTTTATGCCCAGCCTTTGCAGCTGCAGAGCTGTGCTTCCTGCTGCAGGAGTGCGGCACTGCTTGAATGAAGTTTCAAATTTTAAAACAGAAACCTCAACTCATCTAAAATTTGAAAATACATAAATAAAGCACACTGCATTTCCCTGGAGAAGGCTGGAATCCAAAAAAAAGTCCAGCCTTAACAAGCTCTGTGGTAACACTTCGCCCCATGCTCTTCCTCTCCTTATCTGTGCCCGTGACTGCACACTACACTACATTTATTAAGTGTTATCATTTTTCTGGCCAGCTGCTGATCTAAGTAACACAACTTCTCAAACCCCATATTTACATATTCCTTCTTACACACCATGATGGCTGGCTGGAAAGGGCAAAGCCCAAACTAAAAGGGAAGAGAGCAGGCAGGGGGGACCAGCCCTGCTGATGGGGTTTCTCCCACTCCACCAAGGATGGGCACAGAAAGCTGCTGAGACTCTGGTAAACACTGAGAACGTTTCACGGTCTGCTCTACTGCTAGAACAGATTTATGTTTAAAAAATAATGCAAATAACCCAAGAGCTTTCCAATTCCTGATTTGGTTGTTTTACTCACACTAGCAGCAAGCTTAGGAAGGTTACAAAACAGGTGGGTTAAGCAAGAGGCACACCAATAGTAGTAATAATAGACTAATAAAATCCTTCAAAGGCAGCCCACACTGCCACTACGGCCAGGATACACTGGTCACAAGCCCTTTACAAAAAAGCCAAGCAAAGCAAGTAGAGCAGTGCATTTTTAACCACGACAAACTATAACCATAGTAACCACAAGCAAGTAGAGTGACTGCAATACCCAAAACATGCCCCAGGTTTCCCCGTCTACCAGCACCATGCTCCAAAGGCTAACGCTGCTCTAGGCCAGCACCCCTGGCACAGCTCAGCCCTCCAGACACTGCTCCTGCCTCCACAGCCACCCCTGCCATACCCTGGTCACACTGCCTGTCACGGCAGCCACCCTCCTCGTGGGTCTCGTGAAGTCTCCTCCTGCTGTGGCAGCAGGTAGCTTGCACTGCCTTCTAGAAATGAGGGGAACAAGTAAATCCAGCAACACTTTTCACTGGATAACAGCCTGAGACTCCCTGCCCCTAGTTTTGTTCCAGCTTACTTTTACAGCTGTGGCAAACATCTCACAGTGTTTCACCACTTGCATTTTCTTCTGGATGTCAAATCTCCCCTTTAAAGCCTGTCTTGGGAGCAAATCCAGAGCCCTGACACCCAGGAATCCTGCGGCTCCGCTCCCAACCCCTGCAGTGGGGCTCAGGAGTAGAGCAGCACGGACCTCCACACATCCAACACGTGGCTGTTACTCGGACCTGGATTTCAACAGAGATATAGGAGGATAATTTGCACATATTTTTCACGTGATCCTCATTTCTGCATCTGTTTGGGATTTGTTTGGTCCTGCTGCCTTGAGAAAAGGCAGGTCCCCTGTCTCCTGCAGACACCGCGGAGCAGAGGCAGCCGCTGGCTCTCCACCCACGCAGAGACCTTGAGGGACTCAGGCAATCCCCAGAAATCTGGACCTAATTACAACTGCTCTTACTTTCCAACAACTATGTTATCAGAAGAATGAAAGTGGCATCGAGTGGGATTTCAGAGTCAAAAACCTCATGTAAGGCGACGTACGGAGGATTTGGATAATTTCATGCTGCTCTGGCTTTGATGCAAGCAGAGACACCAGCAGACCTCAGCACGACTCAACATTTCTTTGAGAAATGTGCTTCATACACTGTGCAGTGTGAAGTACACTATTATTTTAATAATCCTAGTAACACATGAATAGATCTTTGCTCAGAAAAACAAGAAAACAAGACTACAAGTATTCCCATGAATGTTTTTAATCTAAACAGTTAGTGCCAGAACAATAATACAATAAACATACTTCTAAGTGATGTTGTACAGCAAGATTAGAAACTAACCCATGAACACAAACAAAATTTAACAACTCCTTAAAAGAATTTTATATCTGGAAGAACCAAAGCTTTGGAGAAATTAAGCCACAAACATGATGGGGTGAACACTCACTCTCGCCTGCCTATTTTCCAGCTCTTTTGTGATGACCACATGGTGCTTTTTAGCAAGAAGGATGGATGGACAAACTGTCCTTAGTGTACAACTGCAGAGCAATGTGGAAGCTGCATACATTTATCTGAGAAGTTCTTCATGTAAGAGAGGACTACAAGGCATTGACAAAACCAGTAAAAGACGACTAGAAGGACAAACAGGAAGAAATGCTCAAGTGAGAAATGTTTTGTTTAAAGAACAGAATTTTCCTTTAACCTTGATGTGCTAACACTGTGCTTTTATTTAGAAGGCAGATGTTGAAAAATACAGAAGTTAATCTAAGGAACATCATCTTCCAGGCTGCAGGTGCTGGTTTTTCACAGTATCACCAGCAGGACAGAGTTCTCTTTCAGCTGAAGAGAACAGCACTTCCCACTAACCTTATCCAGAAGGGCACAGCAACTCCTCTGAAAGACTGTTAAGCCTGAATCTGTTTGCAAAACACGTGAAAGAAAATAACAGCTTGACATAAACAAAACAATTGTTAGCCTCAAAATAAAATTTACAAGTGTATGGCCACCTCCAGAAAACCTCCAAACTGTTGAACATTCTCCTTGACCACCCAGCCCCCTGCCTCCTATCTCCTTGGGTGAGCCAAGAATAGGCAATGCAGAGATAAAAGAAGCCTCACCTCTGTAATAACTATTCCTGGCCACGACAAAAAACCTTGAGCTGTTCAGATTTCAGAAGAGTATTTTAAACTTTGCTTGCCCACCGGAAGTTTTTAGACTTCAGGTCATTTCTCACAGTTTGAACCTTCCTTCCCCCCCAAGTACTTATGGTTTTAAACTTCAAAAAGTTCAAAATTATTCACAGTACTTAATATTTAGTGGTCTCACAAGGCTTCCAGCTCCTTCTCTTTTGGGATGAAAACCTGCTTTTCTTTAAATTTTTCCCCCCCTTCTTTTTTTCTTTAATGAAATTAAGAATGGAAAAGTTATTAAATGAAATACAAGCTGTCACCTTCAGTTACACAACATGGTGGGCACTAGTGTTTGCTGGAAGGCAGCTGGTCACTGCCTCTGTGCCACCACAGGGTAGCTGAGCCTCTCTGAACAACATCTGTAAAAAGAACACTCAATTCTCACTTGTTCCAGGGGCCTTGGCACTGTCTATTTTTAATTATTTGGGCGTATTTAAAAATCAAAACATATAAATCAAAAAGTTTTATTCCCAGAGTTGCCATCGCAAAGATTCTGCAGCTCACGTGTCTGGTTTTCTTTTTAGTGAAGAGATGCTAAAAATTGCAAAACCAGTACTAAGAGAGTCCCAGAATATATCTCTGAAACTATTTCAGTATGACTGCTCAATAGCATAGTGTATGTTTTTTTCAGTACTTTTAAAGTTATTTTTTTTAATATACACTGTTTCATATAATCTCATTACAAAAGAGTCTAAAGTCAGGGCTGGAAGATGGTTTTAGAAGCATTTTGACCAGAATTTTGCCATCCCAAAGCCAAGGATTTATCACATAATCCCTCAAACACAGATTTTACTACAGTGCAGAACTGGAAACAGCAAATGCTGTTTGCAGACACTTAGTGCCCTGGGTCTCTGTCCTTCTCTGCCAAACAACCTTACAAAAACAATTCAAAAAGAGATGTCAAGCACTGTATGGTGCATGTGTTTTGGACAGCAGGTTCATTCTGATACACCTCTGCAGAGGGTCCACAATGCCAAGTAGTGTAAGACAGCAGCTAACAAAAGCTCCTGTGCTCTCTGGAGAATGAAGGGCCATCCCTACCAGACATCCTGCAAAGCAGCACTTCAGAGCAACTTCTCTCCTCTTTTGAAGCTCTCTAATTTGTGATCACAAGATGGTAATAGGAAGAGTTAAACACCAGTTGTTCTTCATGCTTTTTGATACCAGAGTGTGGATGGAAATAGCTCTGATGGTGAATAGCAATGCTAAGCATCAGTTATTGGAAGAGAGCCTGAGGTTTATTTAACTGCTAATACCATAAAATTTAACTTACTGCTTCTGCAGGAAGCAAAACAGAAGTCACACTGCTGAAGTTTAGGAAGAACCACTGGCTCTGGTTCTCCTTCTAGACTAAGCTCCTCTCTGGAAGCTCACATGGTGCTGGCAGTCATCCTTCTTTTCATCTGTAGCACCTACCTAAGCTGCAATAGGAGATAATTTCATATCTAATCTGCAAAGCTAAGGAGTGCCAGAGAAAGCCCTGAGGCTGCCCAGCAGATGCTCACCCTGCAATTGCTCTCTCTGCCTAGTCCAAATCCCTGGAAGAGGCCCTGCTCTGAGGACAGCAACTGCTCCTGGCTGGTCTCAGCTCCCTCCCTGCAGCTACAGGAGGAGGCTGCAGCCTCCACACATGTCCTTGCTGGGACTGCAGGAGCTGTGCCTTGCCCAGCAAGGCAGCACTCAAGAGCTGTGCACTCTGAGTAAGGACTGTGCCCATGTCCACCTGCTGGAGTTACTTCCCGCAGGAATAGCTTTAAAGGACTAGAATGGCAAAAAGCTACGAATTAGCTTTTTTTAAAAAAAAAAAAAAAAAATAAAAGCACATTTCCTCAAATAAGGAATTCAAAACATTTCTAAATAAATATAAAATTAATAAAGAACTGCAAAACATCAAATTTATCACATTTTAAGCACACTTTGTCTTGTTTGATGGGGATGCAGAACTGTTCAAATAATCACAACTTTGTTAAGCTTACTAACATTATAAAGCTACTTCTGACTCATTACTGTGTATAAAAAAATTTAAGAGAAAAGTACATGGCCAGAACTACAGTGGTTCAGATGTTTTCTTGCTCCACTACCCTACACAGAAAGCAATTTTTGACTAAGATTTTTTTTTAATGGCGCATTTAACAAAATAATCAGAGATTAAGTAGGGAGAAAGCTCAAGACATCTCTCCTGCTTAAAACAAAATTTCCAATATGTAATAGATTAAACCAGCATCAATTCCCAATTGCAACATCACCTTAAATTCCAGCTGAACAACTTCACAACTCCCTTTCTTGCTCTCTGCCTAAGCATTTGCTTACCACCAGTAGCAGACAGGTCCACAGCTGAGCATCCAAGAAAAAAAAAAACCCTGCCTCCTTTTCATTCATTGCATTTGCAGGGAAGTTCTACAGCAGCAGAAACTTTATGCTAATATATACAAAATGCACAACAGAGGGCTTACAGAATGAGATGCAACCATCAATGTAAAGACCACATGAAGCATAGACTTGAGAAGACTGCCTTGAGATTACTAAATCATTTTTCTTAGGTATGCCAATTTCTTTGGTCACCAATAATTTTAGTCATATGTAGCAAGTGCTGCACAAGCTTCATCTTGAGAAGCTCATCACAACTGCCCTCATCATGCCATCAACCATCTGCTGATCCACTTGGAGCTTCAGTTTAATCCATCACTGGAAATTCAAATCAGTACTTCAGCAGGTTGTACAACAAAATGGTAAAATTTGTTGTGCAGCTGCTTCGGGTGTTTTTATCTACAGGCACACCTTACTGCAAAACAGCAACTGTTCCATGATTTACAAGGACTTACAAGATCATTACGGAAAATTCACTGATCTCAGCACAAAATTTACTTGCCTACTACCACCAGAATGATGATAAAACTAAGGTCATTCTACTTGCTTGTCAAAAATGAGCTGCTCTCACTAGCAAAAATCTGAGAACCGTTCATAAAGCTGGCAGCAACCAGGATGTGTGTAATAAAACACTCGGGATTTACAACGTAACCAATTACTTAAAATACTTCTTCCCATTTGCCTGGTTATTAAGCTATGTGTAATTCAGAGGGAAGAGAACAGGCTCAAAACTTCCTGTTGAGCAACAAGGTGTAGTTGGCAGCATGAGGGTAAAAATGAGCCTGATGAAAACCTAACATGTAGATTACTCAAAGCAACTGCTCATGGCTATTAGATGATCATTGTTTTAATTCATAATACAAGGAAAAGAATAATTTCAGCAACTCTAAATAAAGCTAAACACTAGGAATACCAGACTTGGTGTTATGTAAGTGCTTTAACACTGCTGTTAATTATCTATATTTCCATTTCAGACATGAAATCTCAAGTAGAAATGGAAATTGTCACACATGCATCATCCTTTAATCCAGCTTGACGTGTCCCATCAGGAAGCATCTGCCTTCAGGTTTTGGGACACTTCAGTTTCATGCTTCAAAATCAGAGCCAGAGAGACACCAAACTTGAAAAACACGCAAGAAAAAGGAGAAATGCTGGTAAAATGAGCTTCCTACCAAAAGAGACACCAAGTAAATTCTAAAGTTGATCCCCTCCTCAAAAGGTTGTACTAAAACAAGAGAGTCAATTACATTCCCAAGAACATCCTTCTTAAAAGCATGTTATTGGATAAGCACAAAGAAAAACCTGTACTTTTATAAGATGAGTTATAAGAACATTCCCTCTTTAAACATACTTAAGCATCTCCAAATTTGAATACATGAGACTAATAATGCCTAATAGTGTAGTAGCACATATAATTCCATTTCCACAGAAGCCTGACAGTGTTGGTTTGTTGGCTGGTTTTGGTTTGTTTGGGTTTTTTTTTTAGGAAAAGAAAACGTAAAATGGTCCAATGTACCTATGCTAAATCTCAAAGTTTAAATAACATGTCTAAAGCACCACCTGTTGTGTAGATGAAGGTGAATGAGATTTCAAGGTTTTGAAGCTGCACACCAGTATCACTGGTCCAGAATTTGTGTTTTGGCAACACATTTCCAGCGTTAGGGCTAATACTTAAAATCACATAATAATTACTGTTTGGGAAATGCAGATAACCCCAATAACTAACCTATGGATAGAGATGCACTATACTTTTGCTTAAAAACAACTGAGAAATTTATCCTGAGTAGCTCTTTGGAGGAGTCCCCTGGCAATGCTGGGATGGGCTGGTTTATCAGAGTAAAACTGCACTGTCCTTGCACAACACTGCAACACTGTATGCTTAGAAAAAGACTCCTCTCATCTACCAACCAGGCTAAGTTCACATCGAAACAAAATGAGAAACTGCCATTCCTACAACAGATGCTGAATACTCTCAGCAGGCCCTAAATCTCTAGGGATGCCATGGAAAAAAAAAAAAGCCAATTGAGCAAGTCAGTAATTTTCAGCTACAGGGGACAGAGCAGGCTTTACCTAAACAAAACTGAGTTTTTCCAGCACGCAAAGCCTCCTTTTATTAAAAAAAAAAAAACAACACCAATGACAGGATTTCCTTTGATATGAAAGCAACAACTCAAGAGACCTTAAGCAGCCAGGAAAGCAGCTCCAGCCTGCAGCAGCTATGCCATCCCAGAGGCTGCTGCGATGGGGAGCAGATGCTGCTCACAGCAGCACTGGTACCAGCAAGGGATCACCCACCTCCTTCATACCTGTCCCAGCACAACCTGCAGTGAAACAGTCACTGCCAACGGTTTAACAGATCAGCTTGCTCCCCTACACACAGGAGGCAATAAAAGATGCTCTGCAGGACAGTGAGGTAGGCAGCCCTGCATTTTCAACAGGACACCATGTGCTCAGAGGAGCATTTCCCCTCCCACTGTCTCCTCTGAACATAATCAGAGGACCAAACACAGTCGTAGAGGTGACATTTCGGGGTGTCTGGCTCCACCCAGGTGGAACAGCACATGGCCCCCACACCGCTGCCCAGCAAAGCCAGAGGAGTCGTCAGGAGGTGGGCTGCCAGCGACAGCAGCAGTTCAACCACTGTGGGAATAAGAGCCTGAGAGCACAGAAACTTTTGCTTTCAGAACTATTACTCCTGAGTATGAGGAACTGACCAGATGGTTTCAAAATTTTTCAGGAAACAATATTACAATACTCAACTCGGAAGCTCTTCCTCCCCCTAACTAGAAAGTCTTAGAAGAAACTGTTGGTTTCCTACTTCAGTACCAGTGTGAGTTATCTACACGTGCCCAGCATGTTGTAGGATAGGGAAACTCAACTGCCTTTATAAGCAGAAGTAGCAGAGAGCACTACCCTATGTAACAAAAAGCCAGGAATAATTTAATTAAAACAATAGAAACATTTCAGAGTCCTCTGCAAGCCAAGGTCTGTTCTACAGATAATGACGATAACGACTTGTCCAGACAAAACTATCATTTTCCAAGAAAGTTCTCAGATAAGTTAACCTTGAACCTAAACTGCTCATTTTATGTAATCCTCATTGTCCTACCACTGTTACCATCCTGGTGACTACTGTTTTGCTGCTCTGCATATGCCCACATGGCTTGCATTTATCTGTACACATGCAGACACACATGAACATATACAACCTAAATCCTGAATCACCATCATTCTAGTTCAAGCCCCAAGGAGGGAAAGCAAGAAATCCAGTTAAAAGTTCCTTTTTTAATTATTTCTTTTTTACTTCATTCTTCAAAACAATTGTGGCATTCCATCCTAGAGAAGTGGTTAGTCTCCCTGAAAACTACACTGTGAACCTGGGCCAGCTGCAAATCACTCCAGCAGCCTGGCACCATCGTTTAAAGCCATTTTGCATTTGAAGAGCCCCCCAGCACCAGCACAGCCTTTCATTACCCATCCCACTTAATGCCCACAATCTCTCTGCAGCTCCCTCGCTCTCCAGCGGCCAGGCGGCAGCACAGGACCCTGATGGGTGGGTTACTGGGATTCCTGGTGCCTTCCCTTCCCGCTGGGGGAGCTCCTGGCAGCCTGCCCGACCCACAGCACGTGGGGCTTTGGCAGCCTAATGCCCTGTGGCAGCCGGGGAGCCTCGGGACGAAGTGCCCAACGGCATCCACATGGGAATGAGCCACGGCTCCCAGAACTTCCAGCTACAACACTGCCCAGCACTGGCAGAGAGGGACAGAAGTGAGCAGCTGGGTGCTGGCCAGCACTTGCTTTCCAAAAGGCAAACGTGCGAGGTGAGAGCAGCAGCACTCGGCACGACCCTTCAGCTGAAGGCTGGGGAGTCAACGCAGGGCTTTCCCCACACAAAACATCCGTCCTCGCCTGATCCTTATCTTGCAATGACTCAAAATCTGCAGGTCAAGATTCTGGATTTGAGTAACTTTTTTTTCACACAACCCACCTCCTGTGAACTAAATAAGGACGGTGAAAATTCAGAGGTATGGGCTCAAAAAAGGGTTGTGACCAAGTCAGTTGTCGGTCATCAGTTTAAGGGGTTGCTATTAAACTGTACCTATGCCTGGAATTTAGGCAGGGCAGGAAAAAGTGAGGCTGGGGGGCATTTTTGTATATAAAAGAGATACCAAGTTATTTTCAAGTGTCAGGAAATACATTAGCCCTGTGAATCCTGCTGTAAACTCTTACAGGAATGAACACACTAAAGGAAACACCACACAACATGCAAATAGCAAATAAATGCAAATTTTAACATCATGCTCAACTAAAAAGTGTAATGAAAGTGAAACTGGTTTGTAGATGAATGAAATACAGAAGTCGGCAGAAATCTTACTTGGAAGAAAAGAATACTCAAAATACAACTGAAGTTTCACTTCCTCTGCACAACAAAATACAACAGAAAGCTCAAGCACAGCACATGGCACATCCTCTACAACCTCCTCAGGCAACACACTGTCCATACACACGTTTTCTACAGAGATTACAGATTCATTTATTTTAGTTATCTAGGCAAAGAGAGAGATCACCAACTATGTAAGTAAATACAGGGATTTTCAGACAACATATTACAAACCTATTTTTCTGCTAATAAACACATACTAATTATAACTGCAAATTCAGGACCAGAACAGCTAAAGGAAAATCTTGAAAAGCACTACTGAGCAGCCCAGCTGGGCTGGGGCTGGTTTCAGTGTATCACCAGCTCTCAGCATCACCATATCCAGGCATCTCAGTCTCAGGTGTATTTATCAAGACACCCCTGGGTTAGGTTTTTTCCATTTCACTATGGGGAAACTCTGACAAACAGCCAGTTGCTTGCTTGAGGATGATGACAGCAGAAGAAAACAAATGAAGTTTTTCTGAGCTCTGGGACTACACCACACTGGTGATACACATTTACCAGATGAGAGAAATTACTTGCTTCTAGGGACTTACAAAAATTACTCAGTGAGATTCTACTATATTATGTTGCTTCCTCCTGTAATTTCTTCCTGGATTTGTACGGCTAATTGCTTATCACCAGAATTTCCAAGTTAAAGCAAGCTAAAACCAGAACCTTGGTTTTACTCAAATGCACTGCAGAAAACAGTGTGGACTGAGTTGAGCTTCCTAAGGAGCTCATACTCTCATTCTGCACCAAAACTGGGGAGTGAAAAGAGCAACAGCTTTCAGGGTCAGCACAACTTTGTGTGCAGTTAGACATACAGACCATCTAGAGGGGAAAAAAAAAAAGAGCTCAAGCCCCAGCATGAGTATTTGTAGATTGATCTGGAACCCCAAAAATCGCCTCAACATCTACAAACTGAGTGGCAGCTTAGAAAAAACATGTAGGCTTAAGTTCAGTAAGTGGAAATGGTCACTTCTGCTAGGAAACTTGGTGGTGTGCAAGGCAGGAACGGTTGAAGCAACCACCTTAATGCTGCAATAACACAACTGCTCACTTTTCAAATAAGTTTCCTCAGGAGAAACTGAAAGCAATCATATAACACAGAAAAACGTAGGGAAATTATCAATTATAGCAGAAAACCAAAAGCAGAACAGCTTTTATGTACCTCCATTTAAGAAAAGAAAGTTTAATTTTGAAACTGCTGCTTCACTGACTCAAGCCCACACCCCGAGGCAGGGGCTAGGTTTGGGTTTGTTTCTGTTTATTTCACAGCTTCCCTGTTTATTCAGCTTCTTTCCTCTCCCAGTGGCAGCCAGGGCAGCACAGGGCAAGTGGCTTCATCCAAAACCAACAAGCAGTCCCTGACCCCAACAGCCACCCCATGCTGCTCTTCAAAACACAGGTAGCAATGTTCTTCTGGACTTAGAAGAAGGAACTTGTAAAGGAAAAGGCAGCAAATCACCTCAGAATTTACTTTAAAAAAAAATTACTTTTTTTCAGGTTTCATATTAAACTGAAAGAGATAGTGAAGGTAAAGAGGGAAAAGCCAATGAGTTATGCTCTCCCAAGCTCGATGGAGCTTAAATGCTACTCACACAACTGGTAAAAAATGAGGCTTTGCTCCTTCCCTAGAGGTTGAACATCTTTCCTGGAGATGCTGGTATGGCCACCAAATGCTTGGGAAGCGTCGGGCTGCCCTGCTTACAGACCAATATGCTTCAGTGGCATTTCAGACAGTCCATCCTACACTGGAGTTTAAGCTCAGTAGTACCAGCTCCACCTTCTCCACGTGAATGACTTTTGTTTAGGCACACAAAGAGAAGAACTGAGTTACTGCAAGGCTGAAGGAAGAGTAACAACATGAACCTTTAAAATAGGCATCTGTAGTAGGAAATCTGGATCCCCACATCCTTTGCAAACAAGTATGCTTGTTTAGACATCAATAGCAGAGCTCTACGTTTCTCCTCATGGTCAGGAATTGTTCTACAGCCACGTGTGCATTCACTGTGTGGATACACCCTCAGCCTGACCAGAGCTTCTCCATCATCATGCTGTACTGACGTCCTCCTGTTCCTCTTCAGTAAACTCTTTACAGCAGCAGCTAAAACAAGAGCTTCACCCATGAGACTCTATTCAAAGTATCTGATAAAAAGAAGTCAACAAGACAAGGTGCTTCCCAAAAAGAGGATTTTTAATTTGAACAGATGTCTCTGCAAGGCTACCATTCCAATGGCTGACATGTAGTGACACAAATACCTGAAAATAAGCCTATAAAAAGAACCTTGAATCATCAAGTCTAATGAAGCTGACCCACTAACGAGTAGCAAACATGCCCATGCATAGTGCCCTCTGCAAAACCAGGACCAAAGCTTTTCACAAGTTATTTCTTCACTGCTTCAGAAACAAATAAAACCACCACAGCAGCTTCACAGGCACAGTCATCCACCACTTTTATAAGGCAGGTTCCAGCAACAAAAATCCTCTTTCCTATGTCTTTTTTGTACCAGCAAGAACGTTGGGTCATTTATTCCCCTCTGGTCTGTTTACAGGTGAAAAATCACTCACATAACATGGCATCTAAGTTTGTTTTCAGAATTTCACAGGTGAGTGAAGCAAAGTTCTCTGTACAGTTAACCTACTCCAATCCTGTGTGTGCACGCCATCTACAATGCACACAAGTGCACAAACAACTTCCCTGGGCTACAGGTGCTCTGTGATGAGTCAACCTTTTGGAGGCTGCAATGCCTATAACTACATTTTACAGAAAGCAGTACTAGGGTCAGGAGCTTTAGGTTCAACAATTTCTACAGGAAGACAAAAGCTTCATACAAAACAACCCCATGAAGTTAAAAAAACAGACACTCAGACTTGCAAGCCTACTTTCAGGGCAATCTTGCAAAACTGAACAAGTTATTCTAAGTACTTCATATGTTATTGCAATCACCTCTCAAATTCTTCCAACCTGAATATTTTGACATCAGCTGGAATGATTTTCATCCTCAGCTGAACTTCCTCCCTTTTCACAACCCTCAGGAGCAGCCTGCCTGTTACACCAGCCTGAGGAGTGGGTCAGGATCACCCCTGACACCTCAGCAGGCAAACACTCTGGAAAAGTAAGAGCCATGGGAAGAGCCCATGAGTAACTAACACCCACACACACACAGAAGTACACTAATTATAGAGAATAACTGAATGACTGCATTCCTTACTCAGAGAGGTGCAGATAAGAGCTATGGGTCTTCCCATACCACAGATGCAAGTTTAAAATCACTGGCTGGACAATTAATAACTTCATTTTAAGTCTCTGTTGTTCAAGTAACTCTTCTGAGTTACATGAACAACCCTTTAACTAAACAGACACATTCAAGGCACACAGTTAAAACCTGAACATAAAAACCTGAAGGGTCCCCCAGGCTGGGAAGCAGCCACACTGTGTTTTAACCTCGCCAGGCCTGCCTGCACACACAGGAGGTGAGGGACACAAGGGCTTCAGTGTCCTCCTGCAACCCCAGCAGTGCTCCACCCTACCAACTCCTGCTTTTTTAAAACCAGATTCCCAAGTAAGCTCAAAACCAAAACCATGCACCAGCCTGCAGAGGAAAAGGAGAGAAGTCTACAAAGTGACTTATTTCAGGACATGCACAGACATGTGAGAAAGAACCTAGAACTTAAGTGCAAGCAGCAAACCCTTACACGAGATGCTGTAAAGTAAGGTATGGATAAATTTAATGTAAGATGTTGTTTACCAGAAATATTCCAGGAAAAATGGATGTCAATTTAATAGCCCTGTGCTGATTTTATCTGCAACACAGCCTGTCCACTCAATCACCATTTCTCAGAATTGGAGGGATGGTGGGAATTGAATTTCTTTTGTGGGAACAGGTGTGAACGTTTGCTGGAGCTGTCTTCAGTTCTGCCTTACCTCTGCTGCCACACAACACAGCCTTCATTAAAACCTCTCTTCATTAAAACACATCAGTTGTGAGATTTACTTTGTGGCACTTGCTGCCTCAATTCAGAAAAAAAAAAAAAAATTACTTTTTTTCTCTAATACACTTTATACAGTGGCTAAAGAGTGACTGCTTGCATAACAAGCATTATGCAATTTCCCAAATAAATAATACTCTTGTAGAGGGAAAGATTACAAAGTCCCAAAGATTTTCAGCACTGCAGATTTGGCTTCAAAAGCAGAGTCTGTAAAAATCACATACCATGCCAAACCTTCCTGATAATTAGTGACACCACCTCAGCACCCAAAGACCCCATCAGGAACAGTGCCCCACTGTGTATTAACAAAGGACAAGCTGGCAAAATACACAACTTCCCACCTCACAACTGTCTCTCAAGAATGCAGAGGTTGATTCTAGATTTAAAACAAAATCCTGCATAGAGAAAGCAACCCTTCTAAAGCTGAGCTTTGGTTTGAAGAGCTTTCTCTAGTCCTAAAATGGTTTTATCAAATAACAACAACTAACATCATCCCACACATCCCTCACCCCAAAAAAATCTAAAACCAACCCAAAACCAAAAAGGCAACTTTAATTTTATTAGCCATCTTCAGCCCAGAGTACTTTGCCAGAACAAATATAGTGCAGCATCTCACAGAAAACTTAACCTTAGAAAAAAGCCCATCAAAATACCATGCAACTGAGTGATCATTGTGGAGAGAAAAACAAAACAGCAAGGGATTTGGCAAACAGGCACCAGTGCCCACCAGTTCCTACCTTCAAATTTTGACAAGTAACTTTCACAGGCTCGAGAACATTTTGGTTCTCCTTAATTTTTTGTGGCTTTTGATTCAGCCTTTCCTCTTCTCCACGGGTGTTTCTCTAATCTCCACTTGGCCCCCAGCACACAGCCCTGGCATGCTCCAGCTCTCGACAGCCAGCACTTGACACTGATGTTGTTCTGGAACATCTCAGTCCATGTGCTCCAGCAGCCCCTTCTCCAGCCACCACACCAGCCAGGAATCACAAACCCCCACCCAGTGCACAACTGCAGCACTGAGAACAGGCTGACAAGGAAAAAGTGATTCAGTAAAAGAAGCCCGTATCAGTTTAAATTTCATTTTCATTGAATACTGAAGAGGTGAATGCAAATTTCAGATTGTGGAGTCCTGGCAGATTTACACCAACAACTTGAACCAGGTATGAGGGAGCAGGGAGGAGGGACATCAAGTTCTGCAAAGGCAGCATCCATCCTGCCTGAAACTACAGACATAAAATTGCACTTCCACGACTGAGCTAATCAGCCACATTCCAAACGTAAGCTGCATTTATCTCCTCAGAACAGTGGAGCTTTTCTGAACTCTTCAAGGTCAATGGCAGTGACTATCGAGCCAACTGACACTGGGGAGAGCAATGCAGATACTAAACTGGAGGGCAGGCAGCCTGACATGTGCTTAGCAGTAGTATTGCATTTTAATACAAAGCTGCTCGTTTTAGACATGAGAATTACTTTCTAATCACCAATCAATACGGTTGATAAGGTAGCTTTTTAGACACAGAAATGCCAAGTTCTGTACCAGCACAATTCTCCCATTTTTAACAGAATCACTTAGCTTGGAAATGACCTTTAAGATAATCAAGTCCAACTGTAAACCGGACACTTGTCAAGTCCACCACTAAACCATGTCACCAAGTGTCACATCTGCACATCAACTAGGAGGAATAAAACAGTTTTAAATGTTGGAGTGTAATGGTTTAAGACAACTGAAGCATCCAGTCAGCCAAGGGAATAATAATTACATTAATTTTTTTTAATTATACCCACCCTGAATTACAGCAGACCTCAGAATTTTGATCATCAGCTCTCTGGGCTTAATATTCACAGAAGTGAACACAAACAGCTTGAACACATTACACCTCCAGTCCAACACCTGCAAGACAGGAGGTTTCGGGTGCACAGTCCCACCTGCTGCCTTGCTCAAATATTCAGCTTTTCCAGACAGGTCCAAGCTTGTCACAAAACAGAAACTACTCTGGAAATCTCAATAACCATTTCAGCTTCCCTAAAAACACAAGTGGTAAAGAGCTGACAGAGTTTAACTAGTACTGGGTAACAGTCAGGTATTGCACAATTTCCCTAAAATTTCTATTAAAAAATGCAACAACAAAAATATACATTAGTCTCATGAGCTGAAGAGTTATTTCATGTAGCATCTGTACCTACACAGCACTTGAAGATTTCTGCAATCACACCTGCAAAGAATAGCTCCCACAAGGCTAAGGTGAGCAGGGTTCTTGGTTTAGACCCTGTCAGGATGATAAAGGTGTTAAAAGAAAAAAGGGGAGAAGGGGAAAGGTGCAGAAAGGTGCTTCCATTCACCATGTGATGGAACCAACAATAGCAACAAACCTCCTCTGCCCATAACAGTCCTGGGAAGAAAAGGACCATCCTTGACATGCAGAGTGGTCCTTAGGCAATGCAGGGCTAGCACTGGGCTGTATTTCCTTCCCAGTTACATCCCCATTTCCCCAGCTTGTTGATGGCATTATGTAACTACTCATAACACCACTGTTCAGCATGCTTTTAACTGCAATGATTCAAACTGCTTCCAGTAGCTCACTAATCCCAAGTACAATCCTCTTGACAGCAACTGATAGATTGGGGATATTCAGTTCTAGCTGAAAGAAAGAAAAACCAAAACCCTCACCTGTCCACTGAAAAAACAGCCAGTATTCCT
>NW_008588816.1:23409-37863 GCF_000691845.1 Merops nubicus
TCAGACAGGGGCAGGGACATGCTGCTGATGGGACCCCACGCCTTGCGCTGTGCTGAGCAGCTCTCAGCCCAAAGAAGAGCCCAGACCTGACACAGAATATGGGTGAATACAGACAAGGTGGTGGGCCAGGTGGGGCAGCATGTCTTGGGGGTCTTCCACCCCTCACGACCTCCCCTGAGAAGGCAGGACTCCATCAGGCACCCACCCCACTGCTGTGAAAGGCCATCCCCCAAAAAAGGATGGCCATGCTCGCACCCCAAAGCTGAGCAGCCACCCACCCAAGACCAGCCAGGCACCTAAGAAGCAGCTGGGGTCAAGCTGTGCTGACAGAGCAGATGAAGACTTCTTCCCAAAGGCTATTTTGAAATAGTAAGTAAGGCAGAAAATTGAGTCTCTTTTGCATCTTCGTTATTGCAGGCACTGAGAGGTTTCAGTCGTCAGCTCCCAGAGCCAGCAGATCACAGGATCACAGATCCCCTCCTCAGACACACTCTCTGCTTTTGCCCTTCCCACCCACTCTGCCAGTGCAGGTCTTCCTTGCAAGCTCCAACACAATCCTACATGCATTATTTATCCTCTTGCTAAGTCATGCAGTGGGATAATTACTTAACTATTGTAATGATATTTTGCAATGGCTCTACTCTATTATTCTAATTGATTTTCATGGGGCTGCTTTTGCTGCATGCTTGAGAATAAGAGTGAATTTTCCTGGAGTATAAAAAGCTCAGTTTTACATTCATTTTAAGGCTATGAGCTGGATGTAAATGTCTGTTTTTAGGAGAAAACCAATATATTTTTTTTAAATTAAAACAATGCTGATATATTATTGAGATTTTTGCAGTCTCTGCTAACAACCACTGAAAAGATGTTTTTTAATAAATCAAATGAAGGATCAAAAAAAGGTATTAACTATTTGTAAGTGTTAATCAAAAAGTTTCTCCCTTCCAGTAGATTGTTTTCCAATACTCTTGCCTTGTAAGATTTCAGCTAGCATAACTACCAAACACCTGCAAGGTGAGAGATTGGCAACATTTTTATTTACTAACTGAAAGCTTAAGTTGAAACACATTTGCATGTCTTGCTTAATACATATTAAATTTTACTAAGATAAATGCTGAGTTTAGGGACTCAAGAGAATTGTTACAGTAAAACATAAATAAAATCAGTCCTTTCCATATACTCAACATGATATAAGCTACACAGTAGAGCAACCCCATTAAACAATTATTTATGTCTACCCACCCCCAGGATATTCTTCAGGCTACGCATGGTTCAAGATGTAACAGTGTTGTGAAGTGATGAATAGGATTTCAAAAGAAACAATAGGCCCAGCAGTTCAAAACTGTTAAAACTTTTTCTGCCTCAAGCCAGAAATTCTTCCAGGAGGAACCTTACTTTAAAAGCTGCTAACAGAAATACTCTGAACTAGAGCAGGAAGGAACATCAGCAAGCCACTGATAATCGACCCGTCTTACCTACTAATCATCTGCTGGCTGTACAAGCACAGGCATGGACACAGCTCCCTGGAGAAGGAACATCATCTTTTTGATCCAAGTGAGTTCACAGGACCAACATATTTGTCCACCAACAGCAAACTCAACAATTTTGTACAGTTGGCAGTAGAAAGACTAAATTTTTGACAGAGAAGACTCATTGGGAACTACAGCCCTGCAAAATCTGCTGAGTATGTTGGACTTCCTGAGTATTTTCTGTGTGGTTACCATCTATGACACTTAGTTTTAAAAAAAACCAACAGGTCCAAAGTTTTATCAGCCTCAGCCCCTGTTCACACTGCAGAGGCTCCAGGACAACCATGAGCAGTCTGAGGAGTCCTCTGCTTACATGGACACAGACCAAGTTTTTCCCTTGAGTCTCATTTGGGGCTTTACACAATACAACTCATTTCTCAATTCTTTTTTATCTATTAAAAACATCTCCCTGGAAAAAAAATAGTCTTGGAACAAAGCAAGATCACAAGAGATAAGTGTGTTAAGTTCCATGTCAACTTATTCCCTTTCTTCCCTTGGTGTTGGTCTCAGAACCCTGATCAGCCTTTGAGCTGACAGGGAAGTGCTGCAGGGACGGCTGCAGCCTCTGGACACGACTCAGGGAAATCGATGCACAGAGCAGGAGGTCACATTCTCCACCAGCATCAACTACCTGTGGAACCAAGACAGAATTCCAAATGCCAGCACACTGAGAAATAAAATGACTGACTGCTATTAAACTAATTCCTTAGCACAGCATCCCTGTTTCCACAGCCGTGACTAAGTCGACCTGTTCCTTACACTACCTGCCTTCACAGAAAAACAACCACTCATGCTTGTGACAGGCTTTTGAAAACAAGTGAGTGTAGTACCCAGCTGGACAGCTTGAGAGCTCTGAATTCAGAGTGCCAGTGGGGAAGTCAGTCTGGCTTACAATGGGGAAAAAAAAAAGGCAGGAGGGGAAAAACTAAAGAGATGGAAAGAAACTCAAACTAGTGCTAGGTGTTACCCCTCACTCTCCCTGCACATGAGACAAACCCCTGAGAACTGGCACAGAATTCTAACAGGCACCTTATGGGCCATTTTCCATTGCTTGGTTGGCGTGCCTGGCTGCTGGCAGCAGCAGTGCCTCTTCCAGGCACAGGCACAGAGACTGTCCTCACATTTCACATGGTTAGAAATGCACAGGAGGAACAGGAAGGTGTCACCTCCAGGCACCTGCAGGTCAGGTAGCTGGCATACAGGCACGGCCTTCCACTGCTCTGCTCCTTGCTGATTTTTGTTCAGCTGGTTAGTTTGTAATTGGTAAAAAAAAAAATAATCAAACCTCTTCATCCAGACAGGGAAGTTTTTGTTTATTATAAAGTTTCACTCTCGCTTCTTTAACTGTTGGTTGAATACCAGTGACTCCCAGCACAGCAGTGTGAGTTCCCAGCACACACTTGCAAGTTCCCAGCCAATGCAACCTCGGAGCCTTAACGTACCCTTTGCAGGTCTGAACTCCTGAATGCAAACGTGTTCCCAGGCTGCAGAGGTGCTGTGAAACTGTCACTGTCCAGCAGCCATTTGATGGACCTCTAGATTCCACAGTTTGAGGTCTGGTATCACAGAGCATCCCTGTGGGTCACCCCACAGTCCCACGGACACCAATAACACACGTCTCAGATGCATTCAGTCCTCTTGACCCCAGAAGTTAAGCAACCTACAACTAACTTGAGTCACATCCGCTAAGAAGTACTTCTAATTAATGACTCTTAATTGCTGCCAGAGCACTGTATTACCACACCCATGTTAAGCATGTTCCTTACCCTGCTAACCCAGATGTAAAGCTGTGCAACTCTCAGACTCCCATGCCTTCAGTCCCCACACAGCACGTGGCTGTGGCCTTCCTCTGGTGCTTGAGGAGCGAGCACGGCTGTACGTGATGGTGGAACAAAGCCTACCCACCACTCTGCTCCAGCAGCTCTGGATCATCTGCTTTCTTGCTACCCTCACTCTTATTTTTAAATTAACTGTGCAGTTCAGAGAAAGGAAGATCAACACTGCTTTTCAAGTCTGACTTTGTGTGAAGCTTTTGAGAATGCATTTCAGGACTTCAAATAGTCTTCCAAAAATTAACCTCCTATAAGCTGTATGTGGTAGGGACTTGTCACTGCCTTTGCTTTGCAGACAGGTAAGCCTATGCACATCAGTTAGATCAGTCCAGAGTCACAGCCATCTCCCAGCACCAGAAGGCACACAGAAACATGCACCAGCCATCCAGAACAATGTTTTTCTGCCAAGAGTTAGTCTGACTGTGTGTCATAGGAATTAACCACCTCTGGACAGTGAGATACTGCGTATGGAAGGTTTGCAGCCCTGTATCCCACAGCAGGAGTGCTCCTGCCCACCCTAGGGCAAGCCCACATCCATCCCCGACAGGACCATCGCTACATCACCTCCATGGAGGCAAAAGCCCCGAAAGGAGCAAAGCAGCCACGAAGGAACAGTCCCCTCCAGGTTAACTGGTCCTCCCTGGGCAAAGCTGGATGATGCTCACCACCCAGAGCACACCAAGCTATCTCCAAGGTACCTTTAAGCCTCAGCACCCCGCCGTCCCTTGGACAAGTCCCACGCTGTCACCACATGCACTGCCTCTTGCCCTGACAAACCCAGCACTGCCAGACACGGTGGAGCAACTCCTGCAGCCCAGCAGCTTCACCTGCAGCACTGCTCCTCCAGCTACCACACCACCCCTCACATCCCACGCTGGCATCAGACAGCTGCCAGTCCCTCCTACACAAGTCAAGCCACTTATGTGTTTTCTTGGTTTTACACACAACACCCCCCAAAATAACCCACCATTTTTATAACAAGCAATTTTATGCAATACAGGTTTACAAACTGCTAACACTGTGCTGAACTGGAAATACTTCCTAGAGCTAAGTATTTTTGTTAAACTCATCCAGACCCGTGGCTGTGAGAGATAACAAAACAGGTCTGTTCCTCTGCAAGGCACCTGGAATAGCTGAGGAAGAGCAGCAAAGAGGCACCAGGCAGAGCCTCCTCACCCTATTAGCATTACAGAGAAGAGCCTCCTCTTCTGCTGCTAATGATGTGCTCTCCCCTGTATCCCCAGGAGACAAATGACTGCACTGCCTGATTGACTCCATCACAGGGCCATCGTCCATCAATGGATTGCCTCTCTTATTGAAATCTCATCTCGGGCAGAGAAAGTGCTCAGAACCACTTCCGAAAAAACAGTGAAAGCACTTTCAGAATAATAGATCCAAGATATATAATTAGAGCCAAATGTTTCAGCAGAAATGTGCATTTCCAACCACCTGAACACACACGTGTGCTTTGTCCAAGATTTACACCCTTCTGCTCATCTGGATGACTTTCTTTTTTAAATAATGGAATGAAGCAGCTATTACAAACAAATTTCTTGATCAAATGAGAACACAGACAATGAATAAAATCACTATTGTAAAAAATGGTGACTCGAGGATATTTAGCTTGCTGATATGCTGAAGGGTCAATTCCAGCCTCTTTAACACAGGCTCAAATCACACTAACAATGTACTATCCCCAGTGATACCTGCAAATAAAAGTGAACTTCCTTCCATGTATTAATTTAGTAAGACCATAAAAATGAGTAATTCTCTGCTCAATTAACAACAACCCCGTGAATTTAAAAAATGCTGCACATTTGGGACCGAAGCACAGGGGGTAACCCATGCTCAGCACTGATGGGGCAGTACTCTGACCAACTTTACATCACTGAAGCCACCAAAGTCTAATAATTCTGCACCCTCTGTCCACCTCCTCAATCCGACCATGTTAAGTTGCACATAAATTGCCCAGACTTAGTTCCACACACAAAAATAATTTAGTTCAGGAAAACTATTTCAGATTATCATCAGTGTGGCATCTGTCTACTCAACAGTATCAATCTGAAGAAGGCAGCTTTATCTTGGGCAAGCTATTTTGTCTCACTTAGCACCTCTGTATGTTACAAGCAATTCATCATAACTCCAAAATCCTAACGAACAATCTGCTCAAGAAAACATGTCTGAACAGTCACTCCTTGTTTAGCCCTAAACAGAATCCAAAACTGACTTGCTTTGCTTCCATTTCACTTAAAAATGACAACCAATCCAGTAAGATCCTCAAACTACTGTTTCTAGAACTCCTCAACATACCATCAGAGCCATAGAATGGTTTGCACTGGAAGGGACCATCAAGATCATCTAGTTTCTATGCCCCCTGCATAGAAATCCAACAGGTCCATGGCTTCCTCATGCTGTGGACTCCAGAGCTGGACACAGCACTTCAGGTGGGGTCTCATGAGAGAGAAGCAGAGGGGCAGAATCACTTCCCTCAACCTGCTGGTCATTCCTTTTTCATGCAGCACAGGATGGGATTGGCTTCTGGGTTGAGTTGCACACTGCAGGCTCGTATTCAGTTTTTCATCCACTAACACCCCAAAGTCCTCCTCCACGGGATGCTCTCAACTCAAGGATGCTCTCAACTGGATTTGTGCTTGGGGCTACCCTGACCCACACACAAGACCTTGTTGAACTTCATGAGGTTCTCAGAGGCCCACCTCTCAAGCCTGTCCTGGTCCTGGATGGATCCTGTCCCTCCAGTGTGTCTCCCACACCACACAGCTTGGTGTCAGCAAATTTGGTAAGGGTGCCCTCACTCCCACTGTCCAAGTCACCATGTCCACATTCCTGTGCAAGTTGTAAGTACAGTTTGTGGAAGTTTGCACCTCTGTAGAGCAACTGACATAAAGCACATACTGTGCTCACTGAAATATGGAACATCTCAGCCTTCAGGAGATTGCCATAAAATGCATGCTTGAAAATGTTTACCAGCCAGAAGGTTAAAATCAATCTGACTCCTACAAGACTTCTGCTTCTGCAGTGAAGAACATAATCACAAATTTTTAGTCCTTTGATCCTTGTAGCATAGGGTTCTACTCCAAAGTCCCAGGCCAGCTCCTCAAATAAGACCACATACAGTTCAAAATCAGGTCTCCTAGTTTCACGTTCCATACTTCAGATCCCTATAACCCCTTTTCCCCATGCATTTCCAGTGTTACTCAGATTAGCTGCAGGTGTACTTTTAACTTGCAGAAACACAGGCAGCTCTTCAATAATACAACACTATCAAAGCAATGCCCTGTGTTTTAGCCAGTTAATTTTGTTTTTTTGTAGGAGGGAGTTGAGATTCACCTGACTCTGAAAATACCAAGTTACTGAACAGTCAAACACAGCCCACCAAACCAGCAAGGAGAAATGATGCTTCTCCCTCTCATTTATATTCGAGCCAGTCAGAATTACAATCTTTCCCATGTTTAACAGGCAGTGAATTTGTTGATGTGCCAATTAGCACTCTGCTGCAAAGAACATGCTCCTAATTAATAGCTGGCTTATGGGAAGAGTGATGTTAAGGATTTGGTCGTATCTCTAGACATACCAAAAAAGTGTGAAAGGAGCTCTGGTTGATGTAAAGAAAATCTGTCTGCACAAAGAGACAATCAATGTACTTAGCATGTGTCAGCTGTAAAAAGAACTTAAATGAATGTAATGGAGGCACTTCCACATTATTTCTGTCGTATCGTGTAATCCTGGACATCTGCTTGGGGTAGCACCTGTGGGCTACTCAGGATTCGTGGTCTGCTTTTTATGCCATGTCCTTAATAAACAGGCAGTGGCAATAACAGGATCTGCCCTTACCTGTCTGAAACAGGCACACTTCAAAAAAGTGCTCCCAAACCCTCCTGTAAGACCTCTTCCCTCTGGCAACGCCCACACTTCTCCCGCTACCCTCTGAAGAAAGAAGCCAGTGCAAGGAGATGTGCAGTCCAGCTGCCAGACAGTGTGTGTGACAGAGTTTGTATGAGCCTTATTTCAGGTCAGAGCTGCGTGTTACGAAACTCCCCTGCACCTTGTGAGTGACCTACATTGTGGGACCAAGACCCACTAACCTACAGAGCCAGCTGAAATCCTGCAAAACGGGTCAGCGGGCTTCCTCACACCAAGGATTACACAGGCAAGGAGATGTGTGCATAATAAAGGAGTAGCAGAGCACATCAGAGCAGTCTGCAAGACACATCTCTCACCCTGCTGCCATAGTCCTGCTCGCCAGCAGGATTCCCCAGAAGTGCTAATGCAAAGTGGGTCTGGCAGCAGCCAGAGTACGAAGGACACCTGATTTGTGATCAGCAGTAAACTAGCCTGGAGTTATGGCTGGCGTGTCCAAGGTACAGCACAGAAGCTGGACCTAGACAGCCAAAACAACCCACCTGCCCACAGCACATTTGACCCCTTGCATCCCTCATGGATCTTGGGTACCATGTGTTTTCTGAGGGGACCCAGGAGTTCAGCCACAGCGCTACGAGCCGCTGGGGAACGCTAAACATGAGCACAGGACAGTCAGCCAAGATCCTGCAGGAGCTCAGGGTGGCTGCAGAGAGCCAAGCTTTGCATCCACCACTTCCTTCCTTTCAACTACTGCTCCAGGCAACACCACACGCTGTCCCATTCCCAGTGCACGTGAAGTTCCACTGACTGGACAAACCCAGATCAGAGTGCAAGCACACACCAGGCATGGAAATGCAACGGCCCCTCTGCAGCCAGCTGAGGGGAACCCGGAACAATCAGGGCAATTAGGAAAGGCACGCAGAGAAAGTTGCTCCACATTCCTCTGCCTACCAGTTCCCCACGAGGACCTGCCCAGAGCAAGGGGCCAGTCTCCCAGCGGACCCAAAGTCTGTTTACAGCAGCAGAAGAAATCTGCATGCCCTCTCCTCCCACACGCACATACATACTTTGATTTAGATTCCTGTCTCCCAAAAAAGCCATCTATGGAGGATGGGAAGAATGAGTAATATCCACACTGCCTATTACCAGTGATAGATGAACACGCTCGGTGTCACAGTTTATCTATTAGATCTTTATACAGTCTCCAAAATAACTCAGAAATCAGTACTAAACCCTACCACCCATAACTATTTAACCCAAACTGATAATCTACATAAAAATTATAAACACAACTTACCCATACTAAAGATTTTACTATTTATTTGAACAAAAAGATCTTTTTTCCCCCTAGTAACAAAGCAGCACGACAGGTAGAGCTATTATTCCTTAACAGGTGCTTCACCCACTTTTTGTTCTGAAGCTGAGTGAGTCGCAGCAGCCACCACACTACCTACTGTGATTGTCACCTACAGCATTTCAGGTACCCTAATTTGACAACCACAGCAAAAGGTTATTGCCTTGGTGCTGCACATCAATACTGAGGATCCTCCCTGCTGAGAATGATTTCTCAGAGGTGCCGAGACCCAAGAGAAATCCTGGGGTAATGGTAATGAGATCATTAATGCCAGAGCCAAACACCAAAGAGCAAATCAGGACACAACTCTCATTTCTTTGAAACAGCCCAAGTACAAGATATAGATCTTACGCCAGGGTTACACTTGCACCAGGATGACAGATAACAGCTGATCTGAAGCTGAACAGTTTCATCTGCTCAGATGAAGTCTCACAGCCTAACTCCACCCCAGTTGAAGGAATAAGCATAGCACGAACCTGTACCAGCAGCTGGTTTGTAGTGGATCAATACCCCAAGCCACGTGCCTGAGGCACCTGGGGTCCAGCAATCCAAGTCATGAAGTCAAACTCAGTGTGTCATCAAACCACAGCCCTGGAATCCAGGGCTTGCTGGGAACCACCAGCACTGTCTGCTCGTACAGCACTGGACTTGCAAAAGGCTCCTCCTGTCCTTAGCTCCCATGCTCTGGGGGGTTTGCCAGAACCACCAGAAGTACTTCTCATCTGCAAATCCAGCTAATTACTTTTAGATAGTGCTAGTCAACAAGGTGAGACAACAGAAGACTCAAGAAGGCCATGTACACTCTGCAGACAGGTATGGTGCACCCCAGGGCTCAGAACCACCCAGGCAGAATTATGCTGTCCCCATCCATTACCAGCAAAGCAGCCCCCAAGGAGGCACTTCTCCAGGACCTGGATGGCTCCACGGAGCACTGGCACCAGCTCCAGGCTGGTGCAGACCATGCTTCACTCCACCTGACCCATCTGCCATTTAACTTCAGCAGTCAATGGGAAAAATGGGGATGATTGAACCATAGATCTAAGTGGTCGATTAGTAAAATAAATATTCCACAGTAAAGGCAGCAATATCCCTTCCACAACAACTTCTTCCAGACGAGTCACATACTCCATTTTTACAAAAAATGACCCACTAAAAGGCCAGCTATGATGCTAAATAAAACCCACCTTAATGCAGGTTAAAGCTACTTAACTGGGAAGAATTGAATGAAACCCCTTTGCTTCCAACACACACCCCAGCTGCACACCAAAGCAAGCATCTTTAGAACAATCCTGCAAATACATGGCAAATAAGCAATGGATTTATTAGTTGTACAGAGGTCAGGATCATGAACCTGATTCCTCATTCCAGGAATAGCAGGACTATCTGTTGTCTATTCTGGTCAGCCCAGCTTGGATGCAGAACAAAAGAATACTTTTCAATGGTGACACCAACAGTAGTTCACCTCCTTCGAGGTGCTAGCTTAGATCCTTCAAACACACCACGGAATTTTCTGGAGAACTAAATGGGAACAAAGGCCAGTATCTGAGACACCTGTTCCACACATGAGAAAATTCATTTTAAAATTATGATGAATGGTTTCAGCCCAGCCTCCCCTCAGAAATAAGGATGGCAGAAGAGGGAAGCACTACTGACATACACTGCTCGAGTGCTCCACAGCAAAACATATGTTGAAATCCCTTGATGCAAATTCCAAACTATATACTTTAAGTGTGCAGGTATTGGCAACAAATACAACAGGAGTGCTTATTAAGTACATGCCTTGCAGAGGACATACAAGGCATCCAGTTGTTGCTCTTGCATCTTCCACTGACTTCTTTCAGTGCACTTCTCTGTAATCAAGGTACATTCATGACAGAGGATGTGCAGTTCAGACAAGGAAAGCACTTATCCTAAAGTTAAGAGAAAAATGAGCAGCAGAGAAGCTCCACCACATCACACTACCTGCCTATTCACCCTAAAGGAAAGCTTCAGAAAAGAGTAACTAGCTCTGTGAAATGAGAGTGAGGGGAGAAGTTTCTCCTTCACAATATCTGAAAGCAACCCCAGGCAGAAACACTCTGCAAGGCCATGCCTGGGAGGAGAGAGGAAGCTCCAAGAAGAGGTGCACAGGAACAAAACATACGGAAACCTTCAGAGAAACAAAGGGGAAGAGGAGCAAGAATACCATAAGGAAAAACAAATGGAAACAGGGAGCCACTGCCTGCCCTCGAAGAGGAACACGCAATCCCTGTAACAGGAAACACGAGGCCAAATTCTGCCCTCACATTCCTAGGAAATACAAAGCAAACTTGCCTTCCCTGTTTGAAGTAGTAATAGATATTGGGAGTGAGTGTCCACGGAGCAAACTTCCCAGCAGAAGTTTTATCAAGCCTTCTCCTGTGTGCAGGAGCTGGTGGGTCTACATCAGAGCAAGCCACCAGATCCACAGGACAAGTGGAAGTGGTGGCCAGCACCAGTTCCCTGCACCATAACACCAACAGACAAGGGTCTGGGAAAGAAACATTCTATTGTACACCCCAGCAAACACGTTACAACTGCTCACTCCCCAGCTAGTCAGTTAAACCATCATCTCAGGCAGCCAAATGTTGTGTTGAATACAGCTTTTATCTTTGCCATGATCCTCAAGTTTTCCAGAAGGAAAGTGGTAGAAAAACTTAACATATTTGCCTAAATAAAGCATAAGGTTTAACCATAAAACGCAAAAAATAAGAGAGTTGAAGGAAGGGAGTCAGTGACACACTGTAACAAATCCAGCATTTAAGAAAGCACTACAGGTTTAACGTAATCTTTGCACGACAACTCCCAGTTCTCTTGAGATGGATTTGACCTCATTTTTATTTAAAAGTGCAACTGAAATATTTATAAACAGCCCCCTGGAAAAGCATTCAGGTGCAATTTAACTGTTTAGCATCTATAGTGATTTAGACTTGGCAGGTCAACTCTAGAACTCGCTGTGTTTGAAGTTCTTTTATGAGATCCTAGGGAAAGGGGATGGTTGGATCTGAGAAAGCAAAACTTGTAACTGCTGCCAGCCACCCCTCCCACACACCAACAGATCATATCAAGTCTGAAAAAATACACACAGGGTGAGAATTAGCTAACGTCCGAACTGGTTCTCCAATCAGGGAACATTTATCAGCCAAAGTAAATCCTATGGCAAGTAACTGGCTTCACAGCAGAGGGGGGGTGGAAAGTAGGTCATAGCAGATCTCAATAAAAAACTGGGCATACAGTAATTGCATACAATAATTTGATGAAAACCAGTTGCCTCACCACATCTATGATGTCTTTCACTACTCTGTTGAGTTTTTTTTAAGAGTTTGATAAATTTCCAGTAAGTGATACTAAGCCTGAATGAAGCAAGGCAGTTTTAAAAGTGAAGTGTCATCAACGTGTCAAACTGCAACTTAAAAGTCAAGTTCATCACACACCTTATATTTCAAGTAATAAATTATCAATCATAACTCATTAAATACCTTTACATCAGTCATTTATTTAAAAAATTCTGAAGAATTTCCCCAGCACAGACTCATACGTCACATACTGTAACACTCAAAGCAACACCACAACAAAGAACTCTGACCTCCCAGGTCCTCTCAACACACAACGCTCACTCACAACACTCCATCACTCCTGCTTTGAGTAATATTTATTCATCTTTGATGTAAATATGCAAAAAGACATGATGGTCCATTGAATATTTTAAATACCGCCTCAAATTCTACAAACAAAAGCAATTTAAAAAGCAGCAAAAATGAATAGAAAGCTGATGAATTAAATGAATTAAAATTAGAAGCCATTCACATGAGTCCATTAAAAGCTAAATGGAAGTACAATGTTCTAGACCCGAGGATCACATCTGCAAGAAAGGCTACAGCTCTTAACCTGAAATCATCCACTGCTATCCCTCTTAATGGCCCTTTAAAAGCAAAAACATCCTACTACCCCAACAGTTTGAAAATTATAATTTAAAAAAAAAAAAAAGGTAAGAGCACGTGAGAGAAAACTGCTGCTCTCAAAATGAACATCAGCATGGTGGGCAAGTGAGAATGATTGAGTGTGACACCAGATCCAACCCGTGTGGGCTCCCACACCTCATTCAGGCTCTCCTCCTGCCATCAGCCACGCACACGCCTGACGTGAGGCTGGGAGAAGTTGTGGTGGCTGCCAGGCTACGACCAGGCAGCTGCAGGATCAGTGTGTTTCACCTGAGCCAATGGAGGAGCCAAGGAAATAGACACCCACAGGAATGGAGCACAAAGCACAGGTTTAGCAGCACGGCAAAACGAGATGGAACAAGCGGAGAATCAGCTCTAGGTGCACAGAGCACTGCTGTCCCCAAAAGCTTGACCTCATCCAATGCTAGAACTGCCCTAGTTAAAATTAAGTTCTACACCTCTGTGTATATTGTAAAAAGCACAGAGATGCCTGTAACCAACCTGCATCCTAAAACAGTGAAGCATTACCACGCTCTGTTGCTGTACCTCAGAGAGTTTTGATAGCCCAAAAGCACACCCCCCATTAAAAATGTAGGCACTTCACATTGTCTGAAGCACAGCGTGCACAATAACCAACCCAACACGCCTTCACCTCCTCTGTCAATCAAGGCAAGACAGCCAAGTCATGCAAACAGCCTGCTGATGAGAGCATCTCGACACATGGCTTCACTCACAGGAGGAAAATGATGCCTCTCACAATGGAAATCTTACAGACTACTTCCTTGGCACAGCAAAGCAACGGGAACTCAAATTTGGAAGGTACATTATGAACAAAATCAGAAGTCAGCATGGCAGAAAGAACCAGAAAAAGAAAGAATAAGCAGAGCACTGCATGCCTGTTTTCTCACCAACTTATAGTTCTAGACAAACTTTCTGAACCCATTAGTTGGGAAAGTGCAAGTTTTAGGGGCTTTTCTGAGATTAAATTAACAACCCCATGTCGGCTTCATCATCTCACAAAGACTTCCACAGTTACTCAGCACAAGGCAATCAGAGACCTGACAGCTGAAGCTTTCAGAAATCTGCACCATTCCCACACACAGCACAAAGCCAAGTCCTCCTGGATGACAACAGACACTGAGAGATCAACATCCCAGGATGAGAGCTGTTGTTCTCATGGCATCTTTAGTTTCAGCCGTTTCCTTTCTCGCTCCCTAATCCCCAACCATTTCTACTCCTGCAGAAAACACAGGTCAATCTCCACCCAAACCACAGAAAAACACCTGCCCCTAACCACAGTCAGAACGTTTCTGGCCGGCTGCAGATCTCCATGAGGTTTGCCGTACAATCAGCAACAAAAATGCACTGAACAACAAAAAGATTCGGGTTGCCACCACATCCACAAAATATGTCTTCCAGCTCCAATTAAACGTTTGAAAGAGAATTTTTAAAATCCACAGGCTTTTGAACGGGGACAGAGGGACCTCATCGGTGGGAACGGGGACGCGACCAGCTGATATCCAGGCAACAACGAAAAAAAACTCAACAAGTCGGCGCAGCCCGGCACCACGGAGAGCCGCGCCGGGAGGTGCGGACCTACCTTGTGGAGGTGCCTTTCCTGACATCGCAGATGCTGCACTTGAAGGCTTCGGCGCTGTTCCTGAAGGTGCACACGCTACAATCCCAAAAGCCTTCATCGGCTGTAGGTTTGGCTTGCCTCTTCGGCCTTGAGGAAAGAGAGGGAGAAGGGAAGCGTGTGTGTGTGTGTGTGTGTGTGTACGTGTTGTTTTGGGGAGGAGGAGAGAGGCGGCGGGAGGAGGAGGGAGAAGAGGAGGAGAGAAAGAAAACACACACATGAGAAACCATGTTACAGAGCCCCGAAACACAGCGCCTGCTCTCCC
>NW_008588817.1:0-4389 GCF_000691845.1 Merops nubicus
CGTGCGGGCTTGGGCCCTTCCCAAGGGACCAGCTGGCTCGGGAAGATGGGAGGGGAAGGGCAGGGAGGCGGCAGCCGAGGCCCTGCCGACACTTTATTCCTTGACGCTTACTTGATCTTTCTCCCCTGTTCCCCTCCCAGGGCAGGTGCTTAGCTCCGTTTCCCCCACAGCCAGCTCTTCCCAAGTTTGTGCAGCAATACGCGTCAAGTGTGTGATCCCACCCTTGTCATCCTTGCACTTTGATTTCCTTTTTCCCCCACCAGAAGTGAAATCGCTGCCCGTTTTCACAGCCTGCCCCACGCAGAAGGTGACACAGTGCCCGTTTCTGTGGGACACAGCAGTGGCCTGTTGCATGAGGGCGTGAGGAGCTGTAAGAGCTATAGGTGCCAGAGCTGTCAAGTACCAAAGATAGTCTGTGTCTCGCTGTACAATGCAATAAAATAAAAATGAAGGGTGGCTGCTTAGCCGCCCTTGAGGCTCCAGTTTCTGTAGGTTCACCTGACCCGGTGTTCGTCCAGCTGGGCCAGTGCTGGCACGGGGCTGTGGCCACCCAAAAGGCAGGTTGCCCCTGGACAGCCCGTGTTAGCCGCGGTGCTGCCCTGTTCTTTCCGTAGCGCTGGTGTTTGTTCTCGTGTGTAGCGCAGGCCAGGGGAACGTTCAGCTCAAAACTAGCCCAGGCAGGAGGTGAACACAAGCCACAGGTCTCCCGAAATACTGGTTTTTTGCCCATTTAGGATGTAGCTGTTTTGCCATTTAGGATGGCAGGGTGGGAAAAGGGAGCGTGGAGCCAGGGTTTCCTGCCCTGCAGCAGTGTGGACGTTAGCAGCCAGCGGATGGATGTTGTGCTCGCGGAAGGGTGTGAGAGGCTTCTGCCGTGCAGTGGAAGTGCTCGGGGAGCTGTGGGTGCCTGCTGCAGCTTCTGAAAATGTGTTGGGGCCCTGTGGCAGCGCTGAGGGAGCCAGGGTGTGAGAGCTGAGGGGGTAACAGCTTTTTGGGGCCACAGCACAAGTGTCTTCCCTCTTTCCCATCGGGGATCCCTGGCACACCTCTGCTTCGTGGTAGAGATACCATAAGTGCAACAAAAGGTGTGTAGGAGGTTTAGCTGACCCCGTGGGATCCAACATATCTCCTAGATGTCATGATGGTACCATTCCCTAATTTAATGTGTGTGCTAGCTGCTCAGCCACCACCTGCTGAAGGCTGCTGATGCTAGCAGTCCTTGCTGTAGGCAAGGTTATGCTGGTTAAGCGCAGATGTGTGTCATGCTTCCAGGGAGTCCTAGCTAAAGTGATCCTGGTCTGTCTGGGTCCAGTAAAGGGAAGAGATGCCCTTTTTGGGCAAGTTTGGCCACCAGAAGCGTTGGGCTGCGTGGCACGAGAGGTGTGAGGCAGTGAAACAGGCTTTTCCGGCCTTTGGGAGAGTCACTTCCTCTTCCTCCAAAGTAGGAAGACCTGTTCTGGGGTGGATTAGGGGGCAAAGTGTTTAAATAAGGTGATGTGGAGGGCCAGGGACTCCTCAGTGTCTCCACCTTCCCTTACTCATGTACTCTTAATAGTGCCCCAGCAGCAGTGTCCCAGTTTCGTGTGCTGCTTGTGCCTGCAGTGGATCAAAGGGATGGGAAATGGAGGGAGCTGGAGCTAGACCTTCCATTCACTCGTGGCACTGGGGGCACCTCTGCTGTTATCCGGCAATTTTGGTGAAATCTCCATGAAATCTGCAGAATGTTACCAAAAAACTTGAGTGTAAGGGCAAGGAAATGCTTTTATCGTGGTGGGAGTAGTGGTAAGTGGCAGTATTTGGTAATAGTGTAAGTGGCAGTATTTGGACAGAAAACCAAGGTGGGGGGGTCAGAGCTTCAGCTTTACCTGCAGCTGGTCAGCCAGAGGCCAGGGAGGGTGAGGCTGCTTCTTCAACTTTAAGGTAATGTCTTAGCAAGAATGTCCTCTGTTATTTTTGCAGCCCTGCTTAGAAAGCTGGCTTTCTAACTGATCTCTGGATAGCAAGGATCTGGCAAATCAAAACAATGAAAAATAATTTTTAAACACACAAAAAAACCTCTCTGCTGGCAGGGAGTAGAAGGAACTTTGTGGCTTGCTTTCTTAATCAGAAATGTCTGTTATCTCCTCCTAGCTCTTCCAAAGTAGAGTTGCAAACCATCTGATACCGTACAAAGTTAATGAGCTGATCTTTCCGATTTGGTGGGAAGGGGAGGGAGAGTAGCTGGTGTCTGCAGAGCATGTGTGAGGGAGAGCAAAGGGGGCTCGAGTCCTGCACTGCAGGCAATTAACCTTTCTAGCCAGCAGAAGATGAGGGTAAAAGGCTGGGGATAAGCAAGCTAAGCCCTTGTGAGAAGTCCAGCCTTGTCATTTAGCTCTGGTAGTTCCGAGTGCTCAGATGTTCCTCAAGCATCTCTGTTTGTCCCCTACAAAGGGATCCTGCTTTCAGCCCAGAGTCTTGGTGAAACACTGTCCCCCAGGAGTCGCAGCAGTGTCCTTGCATGGGGACATAGCAGCAGCTCAGGTGGAAGCTGTATTAGCCATTGGGTTTTTCCCTTAGTCTCTCTTTCTCTTGGGGCTTTTCTGCTGTTGTTTCGTGTGGTTTTCCAGTGTCAGTGTTAAAGTGACAATCAGTCTTTGTTCCTTTGGTCTTTGCAGTTCTGAATAGCTAGCAGAGCTACAGTCAGTTGTTTCTTCTAATCTAAGCTAGTGTCAGCACCAAGTGTCCGTCTCCTTGCAGGCTTAGGCCTGAGCTGTCACATCTGAATCGTGGCTGGAAAACTTCTCACAGCTGTGGAGGTGAGGGCTTTCTTCTACAGCCTGCTCCACTCCGACGTGGTTTGCCAGCACCTCCCCGCTGGGCAGATGGACTTTCAAACCATGGCTGAGAGCCCAGCAGGTACTGATGCGTTCTAACAGGAGAACCTTGAGGAACTTGCTTCCTTGAGACATCTCTCCTGCCTTGAACTTCAAGACAGGGCAAGATTTCTGTCCAGAGCAGTAGCCCTTAGGAGTTAGTTTGCTGAAATGGGGAAGGAGGAGGCAAAGAGAACAGTGTCTATGAAGGCTCTGTCTGCAAACACAACTGAGGTTGATTAACAGAGTGTGTCAAAGACCACTTTCCCAAATTAAGAGTTTTGGAAGGTGGGGGAATGGGGCAGGTGCAGCTTCTGAGCAGCTGCAGAAACTAAGTCTCCACAAGTAACTTATTCTGACTGTAACTGAAAGAAATGTATCAAGGCAGGAAAATTAAGAAATGGCAAGAGGTAGGGAAGTCTTGGTGTCTCAAGAGCCATGGGAAAGCAAGCAAAGAGATCCAGCTTCCTGCCAGGGATTGGATTCTGCCAAATTGAGGCTCCTGTCTGCTCTATGGGAGAAACCAAACATGAGACAAATAAAAAATCACCAGGGAGGACAGAGGCCTGAAAAAGTGTAGGAATTCCTGCAAAGTGAATCACGTCCTCATTCTTCTTGAGGGTGGAAAAGCTGACCTGTTGCTTAGACATAGATGACTTGTCCAGTTTGTGTTGGAGCTGGGTTCTCCTGCAATCCATCTGGAGCCTTGCTGGTCCTGATGGAAGTGCCCATCTTTGGAATTAGCTTCAAGCTGCTGCTGTTTCCCAGCCTGGTGCGACAGGAGCGGGAGGCTGCTCATCTCTGCACCTTGCTCTGGCTGGGGTGTCCTGGGATGATGCTGCTTTTGGGACCAGGCAAATTGGCAAGTCTGGACGAGACCCATTTGGACAACCTGGTGGCTTTGGAGAACAAGATAGTCTGAGCCTGTTCTGCTATTAGCATGGTGGGCCTTTCCAAAAGTGACTTGACAGCCACTGTCTCGTGAGTTAACGCTGCAGACGTGAGCGCTGCTGGGGTGCACGTAGGGAATAACTGGGCTCAGCTGCAAGTAGACACCCTGTAGGGGTTTGCCATGTTCCTGATTTCTTTTGAACAAAGTGCTGGGACACTGGTGGTGCTGGGTTTATACTGGCCGCACCAGTGAGCTGTGCTTCTCCTGGGAGCATCTGCAGCACTTGGCTGTAGGTGGCTCGTTCTATTGACAGCAGGTGCTCTGCAGCTTTGCTGAGCTGGAATAACTGTTGGATCTGCTGGAGTAGCTGATTCCTAACCCTGGTATGAACTCCTCTGCTGCAACCACGGCCGTGTGTAAGATGCTGTACACCATATGTAGTGGTGTTCTGGATCTTTTGTGATTGTGACCATACCACCATGTCCAGGCATGTACTGCCATCACTATCTTGTCTTCGGGTGATGTCATACCTCAGGAGGAGGATTTGGTGTGGCCTTTCATTGCTGTGACTGGTTTCTGGCCTCGCTGCCAGAGCTGTGTTGGTCCGAAGGCTCCCAGGCTGACAGCAGATCTCTTTACCTGCCT
>NW_008588817.1:4420-43088 GCF_000691845.1 Merops nubicus
TTGTTGTGGCTGTGCCTCAGGTCTGGGCTCAGGGAAGCAGTTTAACCCTTGATACAGGATCTGTTTCTGCAGAGCTGAAGCTTTCACCTTAGGATGTGGGTATGATGGAGACGTTGATCTGGGCTGGGTGAGCTGGTTGGTCTGTGAGCTGTGGCAGGGTACTACCTGCCTTTCAATTGGTGCTGTGTTAACAGGGTTGCAGTGCTGATATGTCATGCTCATGCCAATCATGGCATAGCCATGAGGATCTCTCCACAGCAAGCCGATGTCTCTGGTGGACCTGCCTTTGCTGCTTTTGCTTCTGCTGGAACCTGGGCTGGGCCAGCCTTGGATGTCTGTCACTCTGAGGAGTGCAGAAAATGAATGGGGCAAGGACTGGAGGAGCAGTGTCTGCGGGGTGGCACGTGGAATTTTACTGACAAGGAGTTTTCTGCTTTGGCTTTGTGATCTGTTAAAGGTGTAGAGTGTTTAGGGAAGAGGTGGTGATTTAAGTTCTTACCTAAGCCAAATTGCTTCCTTGAGTGGTGCTTTCTCAGCCTGATTGTCTTCAGGGTAGTTCTAAAGGAGATCACATTTCTGTTACAGAGGTAGAGGCTGCAATATTAGGACTGCTTTTTGCTTCTGATAGTGTGAGGAGGAGGAGGAGAGGTGTGCAGAGAGGCTGGAATAGGAATAGTCCTGGGCAGAAGAGCTGCCTGAGGGCTCTGTGGCGGGTGATCTCATAGGATGCCCCATTTCTCTGCCATGCCTCTGCCAGTCTCCCTAGTGCTGGGGTTAGAAGCTGACTGTGGATTTTGTGGGAGCGTGGCTGGTCAGACCTCTCGGGACTCGGGTGGTGTCTCTGAAGAGCTTGTGTTTTGGTGGTGTGGACGGTGGGTGGCCTCTCCCTGTGCCAGGTGAGAGAGCTGGGGAGACCGCCCAGAGGGTGCTTGGCATCCTGCTGGTTGCCTCTAACTACGGTAAAACGTTAATGTGCTTTCTCGTCTGCCTGCTCTACCTGTTCCTTGGGAGTTAGAGCAACGTTTAGGAAGTGCTGTTCCGAGGGCACGTGCTAGCAGGTGGCAGAGAAGAGCCTGGTCTGGGAGAGCCCCAGTGAGTGTGTGGTAGCTCAGCAGCCCCATACCCCCCTCAGCACGGCCCGAGTCATTAGTGAGCAGTGTGATTCACACACAGATCATCTTTCACAGCGAGCTAATGAATGAGCCCCTGACTGCCCAAGACACATGATGTGGTAGAAGAGGGCAATGAGCACTTCAGAAGATGGACTTTTTTTTTTTGGCTTTGTGGCAACTGGATTTCTTCTCCCCACCCTGCTAGCTCCATATTCCCCTGTAGCTCTGAGGCATTAACATCTTAACAAGCAAATCTGGATTTGTTGCTTCAGTCCCTCTGTGTACATCTTGTACCCAGCTGGCCCATTAGCATAATGCAACAAGTCTTTTAAACTTGGAGCATTAATAATTGGAGAGGAAGGAGGGAGAGCAGGGGAGCTGTGGCAAAACTGAGCCTCCCAGTGAGTCACAAATGTCTGAAGTGCAGAAATGTCTGTTCCACTTACTGGTAATTGGGCATCCGGTCTTTCTGCATGAGGTCAGATGCAGCCAATAAGGCCTGTTCAAACCAGACCTACGCAGTTAGGTTTGTGATGTGTTGCCTTTGATCCCAGGCTCTCGGACTGGCCCTGATGCACCTGCCCCGTGGGGTGTGTGGCAGCTGCACGGGGTGGGTGAGGTTGGGACCTGGGCAGTGGCTCCAGCCGGGGCTGGGAGCGTGGAGCTGCTTACGCTGAGCTCTGCGCGGGTAGCGCGCGCTGGACGAGGGCTGAGGAGGGCTCCACCTTACCTGCTCCCTCTGCAGCCTGCGGACAGGGGAGACCTGGCCGAATTTTCTGTGGTGTGGAGGTACGGAGGTCTGTGACCTGATTCTTCTTTCACCTCCTTTCTGTCCCTGGGGAGCCATGTGTGCTGAGCTCGGGAGGCAGATCCTGGCAGGAGGCCAGCGACTGCCGAGGAGGGGGAGGAAGCACTACCTTGCCTGACCCTTGGTGAAACACTAGCCAGTCTTGCTCTGCTCCTTTGCTGGAGAAGCCATTTGCTTCCTCCCCATGGGAAGCTCTCCCTTGCTGCTGAAGCAGGGGGTGCACTGAGGCTGCCTTTGCTTTTCCAGGCTGGGTTCTGGATTGGTGCTTCACTCCCTAGCTTACGGTCAGGGCCTGGCATCTGGGGGCCTTTCCTCTTTGAGAAGGTCAGTGGGTCAGGGCAAGAGGGCAGAGCACCTTCTCAGCATAGTCTTAATCTCCACTTTCAGGCTGTTTCTGGTTACACAAAGTGCTTTTTCTGTCCAATCTGCTGACATCAGAGGAAGATGATAGACAAGATTCCTGTCTCAGGCTCTGGGACAGAAGTACAGTTCAAGAGCTTGGCCTCATGTGAGCCACGGTGGCAATAGCTGCATGGCTTCATGCTGTGCAACTAAGTGATTTTCCTTTGTCCAGGGTAGAGGTGGCATTCAAAGGCTGGTGGGGGAATCTGGAGTGTTTCTTCAGCTCAGCAGAGCAGTCTTTATCCAAATAATGCTGAAAAGTACTCTTGAGGAAAGAATTACTTGGTCTCCTGGCTCTGTGATACTCCCCTCATATCTACCCTGTCCCCATCTTGTGCTTTTTCTGTGCTTCTGAGGTGGCACTGCATCCATCTCTGCTTTACTTTTGCCTGGGAGCTGGTCTCTTCCATATCCGCATACCCTTCTTTACATGACCCAGAAACCTTCAAGGAACAACTTGTATTGATGTTGCCTTTTGATGGATGATCCAGAGTTCTGGTGTACAGTGGTGAAATGCAGAATGCCTCTGAGAGGGGGGTTGTGAGGTTGTTGCTGAAATGATGCTGCACAAAGTGCTGCCAGCAGCGTGGCTTCCAGCTCAACTCTGCATTACACTTCAAAGGAGCTAATGGTAGGTCCCACTGTCAGCTAACTGGTGTTGTGTGCTCTGTTTAGGCACCTGTGCAGCACTTGTCTTTTGCTCAAGCTGTGCTTTGGGCCCACCATCTGAACAGGGAGCGGGCATTCGTCTGTTTCTGATGGAGACATCCCACAAAGCTGTTGCTTCTCAGGCAGCCATGAGGTCGAGGTGTGTCGGTTGTCTGTTGCAAAGCATTCAGCCCATCTTCTCAAAGGCAATGAAGCCTTTGGGTAAGATTCCAGGTGACGTTGCCTCTGAAGCACTGGAGGGATCCTAGACTCTAAAGATTGTCTGTGCTTTTCCCTAGCAGGCTGACAGGATTTCCAGGAAAAGTTACGTAGCTTTTGCATCTGTTGTCATCTCTCAAAATCTGGCATCTCGAGTGGACTTGAGCCACTTGCTATTCGATGAAGGCTTTGTATATTAAAAGACATGAAGGTTTTAAAGGGCTATGACTTATGTGCTTCACAGCCATAATTCATAAGTTACAAGAGCATATGTGTAAAGCTTCCCTCCAGCAAGGTCAGTGCTGTTGCACACAGGGCTTGAACAGGTAGGGAGTGTCTAATGGCCCGTGTTTTGTAACAGAACCCAAACCAGCAATTTTGTATTTGCCTACACCACAGAACACTTAGTTTTCGTAGCACTTCATTCAACATCTCTGCTCAGATATAGGATCAAAAATCCCTCAAATATTCTTTACTTGCATCATTGCTGGTGTGGACTGCGCGTAGTCCTTTGTGGAAGCGTGCTGTGCCTGCAGTGCCATGTGGATATTTGTTCAGAAATAGGTCTCTTCTCTTGGACCTGTGGCATGTGCCTGTGAAGTTCTGCCTTGGATTACACAGATATTGCTGGGATCTGACCTGCAGCTGGGTGTGGACGAGTCAGTGATGTAACTGGTATAACTTTAGCAGTTTTGGCTGTCCAGGCAGCTTGGGCTTCTCAGGATGCCTGCCCAGTAATCCCTGGTCCTCTTGGATGAAGACCAACAGATGTTACCTTGGGAAAGTAACATTGCTTGAAACAGTATGTGACAACAGTTATTTCATAGAAAGCTTTGTAGCTGTGGTATGTGGTTAGCACCAGATTATCTAAACTCTGTTTCCTCCACGCTCCTGCCAGTGACAGGCAGGCCTTGTGCTGCCCTTAGTTCCTGGGGAAAGCAAGATGCTCACGAAGCTAGTGCCCCATAAAAATAAGCTCATTTTGAGTCACAAAGAATGCCTGAGCTTCCTTGTCTCTGCATCCCCCCATTACACAACGTGCTATTAGTGTGAAATGTTTCATTGTGGAACAGCTACAGTCCAGCTGCTGTTTGTCAAGTCTCTGATACCACAGGATAGGCCAGTGACTGCTATTTATATAGCACATCTGTTAAATTAATGCTTTCCTTTGCCAGCACATATCCCAAATTCCGGGAGACAGGTTGAGTGACTGTTCCTTCTCAGGCTTCTGGTTGGGATTGCTCTTGTCTGCCAAGTTGAGGGGAGCTCCAGCTGGTGCTTGCTGGTTTGGTGTGTGTGGTATGTGGCTGTGCAGGTAGCCATCCTACTGACGTAACGCTGCAGGAGATGGCAGGGGCCTTTTAGAAAAACCACCAGACCAGTTTCTAGCTTCAGCTGAGAGCTGAGGGGCTGAGGATCTGCTCGGCTGTTCCCTCTGACAAGTGAGAGAGTAGAAACTGAGTCTCTGTAGATGAAGGTGGCCACCCGGAGCAGGAGGCTCTGCTGCCTGCTGTAGTGACAGCCATCCATGGAGGATGCTTGGCAGCTGACTTCAAATGAGATACGTTGCTTGCTTTGTGCACTTGCCTTCTGTTGTGGTGGCTTCCTCATGGTGAACCATCAGACGTGTATGCAGTGGGCACTGCTTCTGCTGCCAGGTGTGGTCTGGGACTCAGCACAGCCTCCATCTGCTCCGGGGTCTCCTGACAAATCCCTCTTCCTGTTCTCTAGGTCTGCAGTACCGCCGCTGGGCAGGCACGGGGAGATGCACCATGGATGGTGCCTCTTGGGCAGCACAGGAAGATCTTGCAGGGAGAAAGAGCTGCTTGGATGCTGTAGTACCTGCTTGGTGGCAAAACTTCTCCCTTCAGCTTTTCGGGGCTAGGTTAGCGAGGGTTCGGCACCACACACACTGTCCCTCGCTGTGGGAACTTGTTAACGTCTGCTCCTGGGCCTCTCCATGGCTGGGAAAGCTGTTTGCTTTGTGGCATGCTTGTCTGGCATTCAAACTGTAGTAACGTTGAAGCTTTAATAGTAGAATGGGCTGTCCTATCCATAAACCTCCATTTTCTGAAGGACTTTCTGTCTTGAGGGAGCAAAACATTCTTGGTTTTGCTTTCCCCTTTCCCCCAACAACTCTGGCAGGTTGTAGAAGCGAGGCTGGAGCCCACCTGCAGTGGTGTAGGAGCAGAGTTGGAGTGCTGGTCGTCATCCTCTATCCTAGAGACACCTAATGCTGGTACTTTCCAGGCCAGGCTAAGTCAGAGCTAATTGCCAATTACTGGCACAGCATGAGCAGGAACCATAGTACCCAGACAGCAAAGCGTTTCTACCTTCCCAGTGCCTGGTGCTTAATCGCCCCCTTGGGTCTCTGTAGCCTGTGCACAGGTGCCCATAATGCTTCTAATTGTTTCTCCTCCCCTGTCCCTTGCCCGCTAGCACACGTGGTGCCATCATCCTGGGGTCTGGGGTGCCAAGTTCTTATACACCAAACATCTCGGGGCACTTTGGGGTTGACGCGTGGACTCGCGCTCCAGCGGCAGCTCTCCGTCACCCAGAGCAGGGACAGCGACTGGCTCGAGCTGCTTAAAACCCCCTGGCTCAGCTCAGTCTGAAAGCATTAGCCTCCAGCTGCTCTAGTGTGATTTGTCTTGGGTGCACTAACACCCAGGGAGAAGGGGTGACCTCTTAGCAGTCCTGCGTTTTGAATTCGGGGTCCTGCCGAGAGTCACGGAGTGCTGGGGGTGACACGGGGAAGGACCAGCCCGTTGCCCGTTCGATCCCACTGCAAGCACTGCCCTTAATCTGGATTGATTACTTAATTGTTCACTGTAACAGTTCTGTAATGAGGTCCTGGCTGGCAGCAGATGTCCCACGCTCTTTGTCGGGTTTGGAGGCCTGCTCTTTGGAAAGGCTCCTTCCGGGAGGCAGTAGTCAGCAGGATTTCCCCTGCCTTGTTCCCAGAGCACACGTACTCTAGAACCTGGTGCACAGCTCATCCAGCAGCTGCATGGGAAGAGGAAGCAGCATGGGATCCTTCAGAAATACCTGTTGGCTTCTTTGGGCACAGTGCCTGCAAAAGCTGGTAGAAAACCTGGAAATTGTGTTGCTGTGTGGAGTAACCTATTTTTTTCTAACTGTTTTTGAACACCGGCTTTCTTAGAAACTCTTTGCTATGTTTTTGTCTCACTGGGGTGAATTTAGCAGATACAGCCACAGGTTTTTTTAGACCTTGCCATCCTGCAGTAAGGTCGTGTACAGGTGCAGGCTTGCTTTGAGAGGGGAAAAGCGCTCTCCTGTGGTAGGATAACAAGGTCCTAGTGGTGTGTGAGGGAGTTGTGCAGCCATCCTGGTCACTTGAATGCACATCTGCTCCAGCTGGGTGTCTTGCTGGTCTCAACCTCTGTGGGACATGATCTAATTCAGTGATCAGATCCTGCTTGTTTAATGGCAAGGGAGACAAGGAGGGTGCTGACTGTTACCTTCAATTAGCTGGCTGCCTGATGAACTCCTTAGGTAGAGTAGCTGTATCCAGCAGGCAGCAGCATGCTGGCAGGGGCTGCCCTCCTTGGGGTGCTGGGACATGGGGTGACAAGCTGACTGGCTTCTTCTGCTCCGGGCTTCTGCAGCGTGAGGTGCTCCAGCTGCGGTGGCAAGCTGCATGCTTGCTGTTCTGATGGATTCTGCAGGAGCTGGGTAATGCCAAAAATAGTTTGGGCTGAGTAAATAGTGGTGAAAGTACATCAAACCCAAGAAACGCACTCGGTGTTGGGAATGGAAGGTGCTCTTGGATAGAAACCCAGGCTGGAATCTGCTGAAGGGTTGGACCAAGCACAGTACTGTGCTGTGTGAATTTTCAGACTTAAATGCAGGAGAATGCATCATCTGAGAGACCTTTTCAGTTATTTGTTTGCAGTAATAAATCACGAGGGCTTGTGAACTCCACCAAATTACCTCAGGTAGCATGCTTTGGGCAGAGTGCTCCTAAGGAACAGTGATTTGGCTGACATGTGACTCTGCCTTAGAGATAAGACTCTGTGTGTAATATAAATAATCACCAGGTACAGTGGCCCCTTCAAGGTGTGGGTTTGGTGCAGGCCAGCTGGCTCCCAGTGTGCAGAGCTGCTGGTGCCTCTATTCCTGGGCTGGTGGAACATAACACAAGGCCAGGGGCTGGGATTTCTCCTGGGTTGACCTGCTAGAAGGACCTGGGTTGCTCTGCAGAGAAGGACCTGGGAGCGCTGCTGAACAGGAAGTTCACCATGAGCCAGCAATGTGTCCTCGGGGCCAAGGAGGCCAGTGGTCTCCTGGGGTGCATTCAGAAGAGTGTGGCCAGCAGGTGAAGGGAAGTTTTGCACCCCTCTGCTCTGCCCTAGTGAGGCCACCTCTGTAATACCGGGTCCAGTTCTGGGCTCCCCAGTTCAAGAGAGATAAGGAACCACTGGAGAGAGTCCAAAGCTGCTGAGGGGCCTGGAGCATCTCTGTGCCAGGAAAGGCTGAGAGCCCTGGGGCTCATCAGATGGAGAAGAGGAGACTCTGGAGGGGATCTGATCAATGCTGAGCAAGAGCTAAAGGGCCCCCAGAGGACAAAGGGCTGGGGCCAGACTTTTGTCAGTGGTGCCCAGCAACAGCACAAGGGACAACGGGCACAAACTGGAACCCAGGAGGTTCCACCTGAGCAGGAGGAGAAAGTTCTTTGCTGTGATGGTGCCCAAGCCTGGAGCAGGCTCCCCAGAGAAGCTGTGGAGTCTCCTCTCTGGAGAGATTCCAAACCCACCTGGATGTGATCCTGGGCACCCTGCTGCGGGTGACCTGCTGGAGCCAGGGTGTTTGGATGGGATGATCTCCAGAGGTCCATCCAACCCCCATGGTGCTGGAATTCTGGGATTTGAAAACAGAAGGTACCTTTACAAGTGCTTTTCTACTGAAGAATTGATCTTGGGAGAGCACAGCCCATCTTCCTTCTTGCTCTTCCCACCTGCTTCCTAGCTTGCTGCCTCCTCTTTCCTCTGTGCCCTCAATACAGGAAAAATTGCATGAAATTTCTTTGTGGCAGGAGAGCTGTGGAGTGCCCGAGAGGCATAATGATCCCATCTCCCACCTACCACACCAGGATGCCCTCAGTTCCTGCAGCAAGTTAGATGTGATGTGCAGAGCTTTCTCCTCTCTGGGAAGCCTGAGAAGCTTCTTTCAGAGGAAGAAATGGCCTTCGTGAGCTTCCCTTAAGAGTGCTACTTTCAGAAGAGGCAGGAAGAGTTGCTTTCATTCTGATCAGCCTCTCACTCAAAAGAGCCTGCTGGGAATGATAGGCCATTATCTCTCCCCTAAGGCTGCTGCCATTCACTGGGGGAGATAGCAGCTTTAATTGAGTGGTAGATGGAGTATTCTTGGCTGGTGTGACCTGGAAGTCTGATAGCTGTCAGCGTGGCTCAGAGCCCCTTCTGGGAATAACGTGTGCAAGTGTCTCTCTGCAACTTCCTTGATTAGTGTGTGTGGGGATCTCGGATATTAAAACCAATTAGTTGCCTTTAAGGTCAGGGACTTGGTTGACCTACCAGCATCCGTTTCAACTTGGCCTGAATTGAAGATCTTTGGAAGAGGGCTGTGCAACTTCTTCTGTAAAGAGGCTAATGAAGTGATGCTTTTTAAAGCACTTCTCCACTGCCTCTGTAGCCCAAACACTTCAGGCAGGATGCTAGTGCATGATAGTCTGAAGCAGCAGCAAGCAGGTTCTGTGTTAGTTGTCTCCTGGTGTAAGCAATGCAGAAGAACAAAACCTTGGGTTCAGGTTGAGGTTTTTTATGGCTGAAAAGCACTTTGTTGGTTCTCTGACTCAGAATCTCGAGTTGAGGTTTTTTCACAGCTGGTTTCCCCTTGAGAGGGCTAGAGGACATGAGGAGGTATTTGATTTTTGTGCCATTACTCTAATGTAAAGTGTGAGGTCTGGGTTAACTTTGAGACGATGCGGAAGCGGCGCTTCAGACATCTGGGATACTTCAGTGGCAGATGGGAGGTACCTGCTGGAAGGCAGACAGGAGCTTCTTTGACTTTCATTTTGGCTTTGGATGGATTTGAGCCACAAGGCTGCTTTGGGGATTAAGAGTTCTGCAGGATCCACCCCAAAGCCATAGGCAAAATGAATATCCAACTTTTTCTCATTTAACTTCAGGCAGTTCTGTGATTTGTGGGGTCTTATCTCCTGACTCTGTGCTTGGGGTTGATGCTTCTGAACTGGATTGTGTACTTAAGAAGTCTTTAAGGCAGCTGCCACAGCTGGTGAGCTTCTTTATAAAGCAAAGTGCTAGTAGGAAAGTAGAAAAGACTAACTGCTACAAAAGGAGCCATCCAGTTGAGTTTTCTGTCTTAATCTGAGGGAAACCATGTGTTAAGCCAGCATTTGGGCTGCCTAGTGCTCCAGCTGTCTGAGGACAAATGGAATGGGCTTTAAAATGGCCTTAAAGTATGTGGCTGCATTGTTTTAGCTAATGTCTGTAGGGAACTGCTTGCATGCTTTCAGCTTGCAGCCCTTAGGCTGGTGAATACGTTGTGTTTTCCAGAGTAGCATCCCAGGTTAAACAAGCAGCTTTTGGAGGCCTTGCTTGGTAGTGGCCAGCCTGAACATTTGGTTGTGGAGTCAAGTCCTCTGAAGAGCCTGGTTGGTTTGTTCTCTCCCATGAGTGCCCAGCAGAAGGGTAACAGTGAGGTGAAGCCTCCGTGGGGGAGGGAGGAGAGGCAGCTGCATGGATGAAATAGTGTGTGAAGACGCTTGTTGCCTTGGCTGCTGGCTGCTCACAACCCATCTTTTTTTGTTTGTTTTGTTTCCTTTCTCAGCAATGGTACCAGCATGATATCATTGATCATTCCCCCCAAAGACCAGATTTCACGAGTGGCAAAAATGTTAGCGGACGAGTTCGGCACCGCCTCCAACATCAAGTCCCGCGTGAATCGCCTTTCAGTGCTGGGAGCCATTACATCTGTACAGCAAAGACTGAAACTCTATAACAAAGGTAACTCCTAGCTGCTGGGGGTGCTGGCAGACTGCCCTTGCTCGGGAGCAGCCTTATGTTCCTGCATTATGCAGATTTCTGCTAATCAAATCTATTGGCCTGTGCTGCTGTTTTGCACTGACGTTCAGGTATGTTGCCCGTGGGTGGCTACTTCAGGGGTGGACCGTGGGACTAGCTTAGCAAGGTGGTCCTTGGCCTTCGTCAAGCAGAAGCTTAGGAATGCCTTGTGCACGTCGCTGTGCAGCTGCCATCATTTTGGGAGGAAATAGACCCACACCATCTAAAATGGGTACTGGAAAAGAGTTCATCATGACTGTCTTCATGCTGGCAAGCGGCCTTCTTTGAGATGGGCAGTCTGTAAATCCCTGTGGAAGAACTAGGAAAGCTTCAGGGGAACAGCCAGCCTATTTCTGGAGGGATATTGAGCCTCTTCCAGGATTCTGTGCGTGTGCAAGCTCACAAGTTCAACGGACAAATACATGCTGTTGCAGCTCTTTCCACCAGTGTTACCTTTAGCTTCATGCTCCGAACTGTTGACTATAGGTGCACCAAATTAGTTTGTTTTTCCATCTGGGAGGGAATGAGGTGGGGTAAACGAGAAGTAAAAAACGTGGGATCTTTGGTTTCAACTCCACCTGAAGTCTTAAAGCTTAGTAGTTAGTTATGATGGGTACAGCTTGCAATATTTCTTTGTGATCTAAAATTGCATTGTGTCCTTTGTAGTACCTCCAAATGGTCTGGTTGTTTACTGTGGGACAATTGTGACAGAAGAAGGAAAAGAGAAGAAAGTGAACATTGACTTTGAACCTTTTAAACCAATCAATACGTCGTTGTATTTGTGTGACAACAAATTTCACACAGAGGTAAGAAGACTCCTATTGCCTGTTGGTCTTGCAGTGGTCAAAGTCAGACTGCTTTGCTTCTCTCTGGAGCAATGCTTGGTGAGCTTGAGTCACGAACTGTAGAGCAGCAGGCTTTAATTAAGGCATCCTGCTGGTGAAGCCACTGGATGGCCTGTGACTGGCTGCTATTCAGAAATGTGTGACATTTGCTGAAAGGAGTTGAGATATTGTCCAGCTCCTACTACAGCTGACTTTATGGCCCAGCTAGTAACTGCTGAGTTTGGGTAACCCACAGATGTAAGCTTTTCTCTGTAACTGGAAGCAGTGTTTTTTTCTTAACTGTAGAGGCCCATAGATCTTACTCCAAGCCAGGCCTTAAAGTAATGCCAAGATAATATTAGTGTTGCCAGCCTTGATACAGGAGGTGTTAACAAAGACCCTTGATGGAGAACTGGAAAGTGCCTAATCTGTCTGGGGTGAAGTGGGATTGTTTTTCTCCAGCACCTACTAATCTTAGTGAAATGAATGGTTTTGAGGGATATTTAAAGTAATGTGGATGACATGGGTGAGTTTGTCCAAGTCTGCTTTGGCTCAGTGTTGGTAATGGATCACTGGCTGCCTTTCACCTCCTTGGTGTTCACCACAATAATGTGGACTTGAGACTTAATTGCCTGTCATCAGACCTGTATGACATGGACTTGACAGGCCCTGCAGTGACCTAGTTGTTGTTCTTTGCTTGGGTTTTTGGAGATGTGGTCCATGACTTGGGCAGGAAGAGTACAGGAAGGAAAGCTGCACAGGTGAGGTACATCCCTACTGTTCTATCTCCCCACCAAGGATGAAATCCAGATACACCTTTGACCCACCAGAATAACAAAACTGCACACAGGAACAGCTCTTGAGTTCTGCTGAGCCCCCGTGTCCACAGGCAGCTGAAAGCAAGAGGTAAATGGGAGAATTCAGGAGAGAGCCAGAGGTGCCAAGCCGAGGGAGATGTTTGTCCCTGCAGTTGTTGGCACTAGGTGGACAGTGGTGGGTTGTCCTCTGCTCTGTCAGGAAAGGGATTAATTTGGTCTTGGCTGCAGCTACTGCCTCAGGGCACTGATTCAGTACAAAAAAAAGTAGCTGCTGCCCGAGGGCTGTTCCCAGGAGGCAGCTGTAAATACACTCTTGCTGGTGTGGAGCCTTGCTCAGCAAGAGAGTGGCAATAACTTGAGAGGAATTTGTGGTAATTGCTGCTCCTGGTGCTGTGATTATTAACGACACCTTCCTCCATGGGCTGTTGGCTCTCCTGTGTCCTTTTGAGTGTGTACTTGGTATTGTCTGCACTGCAGAATCAAATCTAGCTGTAAAGGCCTGCTGTATAGTGTCTTGAGCAATGAGATGATGTTGGCACTGAAGTCCTGATTTGTCCATCGATCTCATTTGGTTGTAGAGCTGTGGTGTTAACCCAGTGGTTCCTCCCAACGTGCAACTAGAACTCAACAGCCAGGGCATCGGGCTTGGTACCTCCACGGATTTCTTGTGAAAGTGAGGGTATGGCAAGGAGCTGGGGAAGGACATGACCTTCACCTTTAGGCTGAAGCTGCAAAGAGGAAACTCGGCCCAGGCTGAAGGATCAGGACAAAAGCAATAGTCCCTTTTTTGTGCTTGATAGGTCAAACGGTGGAATTGCTGACATCGAACTAATGAAGGGGAAACTGAGGGAATCACTGGCCATTGGCTACTTTATTAAAATGAGAGGGACTCAAGAACATCAGAGCTGTGGTCATCTGCTGCCTGGCAAGAGTATCTGATAAGGCTTCCTCCACATATTTTCCTGCCTGTGTGAATCTGCAGTGACTTCCCAAGGGAGATGTCAGCCCTGATATGTGTCTGAAGGGTGGGATTTACAATGACTTACTTTGATACCTTGGCTGGAGCGTTCATTCCAGTCACAGGATTTGCTTGGCTCTGCCCCAGTTAAATGGATTGCAGTGTAATATGCCACTTCCTCCTCTCATTCATCCCACTGCTGAGGAATTAATACGGAATATTTATTTTGGCCAGTAGTTCCCAGTAAACCTTAGTGTCTGTTTCTTTTAAGCTTGAAAGCTGCAGACTTGGTTGTGTGGATTTTGGATAGGGATGACTGATGGTTTTTTATTCTTTCCATTCAGGCCAGTAATCGAGCTGGCAGGCGTGGAGGCACTTTTAAGGTCCTGTGCAGTAAACCAACACAATCACTCTTCCAGTATTCAACTGGTGACTTAAAACAATCTGGAATTTCACAAGTTTTCCATCCTGCTGATGTGGTTTTTCGCCAGCCAGAAAGAGGGTTCTTGCCGTTACTTTTACTGAGCATATATTAAGTGAGCAGGAGTGTGTGGTGAATGTGCCCACCTGCTCAGGCTGCCCTTGGGGGAGCAGTAGCTGACAGGGTCCCTCAAAAAAGGGACAAGAGTTTGAGTAGTTGTGGATGTCCCACACCACCAGCACCAGGGCTGGGCAGGAAATTGGGAGAAAAGTAACTCAAAAACCTTGATACTAAGCAGTGCTTTAGTTGTTGGTCAACTTAACTTTTCAGGATGAATTTAGCTGCCTGCTTTAAAGGCAAGAAAATTGAAGGATAACATTTTCCAGCAGGTGTTATGGCTGTCTTCTCTATAGCCACTTATGCACAGGACAGTTATTGCTGCTGTTACTTAAATCTGCTTTGCAAGGCTGAGTTGGCATAGCATCATAGAATTCTTCTGGTTGGAAGAGACCTTTCAGATCATTGAGCTCAACCGTTCCCCAGCACTGCCAGGTCCCCACTGACCCATGTCCCTCAGCACCACATCTCCACGGCTTGGAAACCCCTCCAGGGATGGGGACTCCACCACTGCCCTGGGCAGCCTGGGACAGCCCTGGACAACACTGTTGGGGAAGACATGTTCCTCAATGTCCAGCCTAAACCTCTCCTGGTCCAACTTGAGGCCATTTCCTCTTGTCCTGTTGCTTGTTCCTTGGGAGAAGAGCCCAACCCCCACCTGGCTCCAACCTCCTGTCAGGGAGCTGTGGAGAGCCAGAAGGTCTCCCCTGAGCCTCCTTTGCTCCAGGCTCAACAAACCTAGGTCTAGACCCTTCCCCAGCTTTGTTGCCCTTCTCTGGACACACTCCAGCCCCTCAAGGTCCTTCTGGGAGTGAGGGGCCCAAAATTGAACCCCAGATTTGAGGTGTGGCCTCCCCAGTGCTGAGTCCAGGGAGACTTTCCTTGCCCTAGTCCTGCTGGCCACACTAGTGCTGATCCAGGCCAGGATGCTGGTGGCCTTCTTGGCCACCTGGGCACACGCTGGCTCATCTCCAGCCAGGTGTCAACCAGCACCCCCAGGTCCTTTTCATAGCCACAACAGATTTCATGATTCTACCTTTGAGACTTGTTGAGGTCAGCAGGTGCAGCAAACCTGCTGACTTCAAGTATTGGTGGTAGTTCTCAGATTCAAAGCTGGTCAGTGTTGGTGCTGTGGAGTACTAAACCAGTGAGCTAAGCAACTTCTGCTTTCCTGGATGGAGTGCTAGGGACATTTCTCTTCCAGTTTTGCCAGCCCTGCAGGTGATGCAGCCTTATGGAGCTGTGACCTGTTTTACTTAACACCTTCCAGAGCTGATCTCGAGGGGTTTTCTATTACACCTGCCTGTGGGAGTCGTAGAATGGTTTAGGTTGGAAGGGACCCTAGACATCCCCTAATCCAACCTCCCTGCCATGGAGTAGGTAATGCTGTGAAAATGGTTATCAAGCTTGAACATTAGTTTGCTTTCTTTGGGCATTGTGTGAGAGGGTAATCAGGCGTAGTCTCGGCTCCTGAATCTGCTGCTTTTCCTCCAGTTTAATTGTAAAAAATAGCAATGACCACCCACAGAGCAAAAATTTATTGAGGTGTATTGTTTCTGGGAGCCTTTCTGAACCTGGGTCCTTAATAAACTGCTGCTTACTGCTGACAACATCATTTTCTGTTCCAGGCTCTCACAGCGCTGCTCTCCGACGACAGCAAGTTTGGCTTTATTGTAATAGATGGTAGTGGTGCACTCTTTGGAACTCTTCAAGGAAACACAAGAGAAGTCCTGCACAAATTCACTGTGGATCTTCCAAAGAAGCACGGTATGGCACCAGTCTGTCTCCAGGCTGTTTGCAGCAGAATATCACGGGGTGGGGTGTGAGGGCAGAAGCAGGGAACTTGCCCTGTGGGTGTTTAGCTCTACTCAATTCTTTGCTCCCCTGAAATCTGACAGCAAGGCCTCTAGTCTGAGCCTTCTGTCAAAATTAATGAATCACTGTAATATGCAGTTTATCTTCTTAAAGTGGCTCTTCTTATTTTTTGGCGCATGTGACACGACTTGGTTTTGGGACACTCTTAACTAAATCTTACTATCATGAGCAGCAATACCACTTGGTAGCATCTTTGAAGTTTACATCTGATGGTGTCACATGCAAACCACAGCAAAAAGCAGGAAGCTGTTCCTTGCAAGAAGCACGAGAGCCTAATGGAGCAAGCAAAATTCTAGTTCCACTACATGATGCTGTACTGTAGTGAGCCACTGAGGATTTCTGTTAGCTGCCCCTGGTTTGCTGTCCTTCTCTGTAGAGCAGGGTGGGACAAAATTAAATAGAACCTCTCCCCCAGGAAGTTTCTGCAGCAGAGACCACTGGGATGTGTTGCATCAGCAAGAGAAGTGTGTGAGGCAGTGTAACAAAGGAGACGGCTTATGAAAGTCCAGGCTGTAGAAAACGTGCACAGATCTTCAAAATTTCTGTAGAGAGTTGAGTCTGTATAAAAAGAAACAAAACCAACCCAACAACATATTTCCCTCTGTGGGATACATGGAGAAAAATCTCTTGCTGTGAGTGAACCCTCTTCATTCACTTGCCGTCTCAATGAGTGCCCCTGGCTCTGCTCGTGGCAAACTGATTCCGGAGGCTGCGTCCACCCTTGGCTTCAGGGCCCAGCTGTGACCATGCACTAATAACCTCCCTGAAATGAAACGGCTTCCAAATTGCTAGCTGGCCTCTGCTCTCTCGTGCAGGTAGAGGAGGTCAGTCTGCCTTGCGCTTCGCTCGCTTGCGGATGGAGAAGCGACACAACTACGTGAGGAAGGTGGCGGAGACGGCTGTGCAGCTCTTCATCTCTGGCGACAAGGTGAACGTGGCTGGTCTCGTTTTAGCTGGATCAGCTGACTTCAAAACTGAATTAAGTCAATCTGACATGTTTGACCAGGTGAGTGGCCTTTTCTGAGCAAAGCCCAAACGTTTCAGCTGTCAGCAGTAGCCCGGTGATACTAATAGTAGCTTTGGTATAAAGTGCGTCTGGGGAGGGATGTGGCTTTGGTATCTTGAGCGATTTGATCAAAATTAAAAATCTGATGCATGCTAGAGGGGTGTCCTCCTGCAAGGAGGTAAGATCTGCTTTTCAGAGTAACAGTGCTAATAAGGAACTGCCCTCCCCGGTTTGGAAATGGTGTTCGTATTCTTTGTGTTCCCAAATCTGAAGAAGAAGCTTTATTGGAATTAAACTCCACTAAACCTAATCTCTGTGGCCCTGTTGCCTGAAAATTTGTGCTTCAATGTAAAGCATTCAGAGGTCCCTGTGACTCGGAGCCTCTGCTTGCAAGTGAAGTAAAACAGATGAATGCTGTGACTCTTGCCAGGTGCTTGCCCTCGTGGCCTTATGAAGCACTCTCATGGCAGAGCTGTGTCACAGACTCTTGTTTATGTCTCCTCTTCCTCCTGCTCAGCGGTTGCAATCCAAAGTGCTCAAACTAGTTGACATTTCATACGGAGGAGAAAATGGATTCAATCAAGCAATTGAGTTGTCAACTGAGGTCCTCTCCAATGTGAAATTCATTCAAGAGAAGAAACTAATAGGTATGTGACTACATGCTCAGCCTTCTCCTGAGCCAGATACGGTTGACTGAGCGTGCTGATGTTGCTCCAGACCTTCTGGTAATGCCTTTGTGTGCTGCCTCAGCCCTGCAGTGCTCTCTCAGTTGAGCAGAGCATGACTTGTAGTGATCCTTTCTGCTACCTGGGCACTACCTCAAATGCTGCAGGACTTACTGGGAGTTTAAGGTGTGGGGGCTTTTGTTGGTGCTTTTTCCCCATCAAGCTTCTCAGAACTTCTCTGTTCATCTTTTCGTCAGAGGTCACCTTAGTTTCAGGCCTTCTGGTTACTTTTGAATGGGAGGGGGAAAAAGTATCTCCTCAGATTGCTTGTGCTTTCAAGAAGATGAGAGTTAAGATTTATTTTGTTTTAAGACTGCAGTGGAAACGATCCCTTGTTTGACTGCCAGCAGACACCTTGTGAATTTGAAAGCACCTGATGGCAATAGTAACAGGAGCTACCTTATCCTGAAAAGAGTGAGGTTAAATAGTGCCTGCTGGTGGGCTGGTCGGATTGATTGTTCCACAGTGGAGTGAGATTCCTGACGGGGCAGTGGGATGGAGCTGACTTCCTGCTGCTGAATGCTCGAAATGACACGCTTTGACATGTTACCATACCCCTCGCTTCCTTCAGCAGCATTGCGGTCTCCTCCGCCAGTTTCCCCTTGTGTTCCAGTCAGGCTTGTTAAAAAGGTGTGTGTCCTGATCAGTGCTCATGACAGTCTGTCTGTGTATCCTGGCTGCAGGACGATACTTCGACGAAATCAGTCAGGACACGGGCAAGTACTGTTTCGGCGTCGAAGATACACTAAAAGCTTTGGAAATGGGAGCAGTAGAAATCCTGATAGTCTATGAAAATCTGGATATAATGAGATACGTTCTGCACTGCCAAGGCACGGAGGGTAGGTAGTGCTGCTGTGTGACAGAGAGGTCCCCAAGGGTTTAACACCTAAGCCTTGGGTAGCTTATGCTGGGGGAGCTGCCTCAGTAGATCCTGAACGACTTGCTCAAGGCAGGGGTGGTGTGTAGGCAGGTCACTAACTTGCAGCTTCCCTTCTACCTTGGGGGAGAAGTCTGAAGCTAACAAGCTTGCACTGTGGAGAAAGAACTGCAGTGCTGGCATGGCAGTCTGTCACAGAGCTGGAGTGAAACCTGCCTTTCAGTTGTGCAAGTATAGATGTGATACCAGGGCAGCACCGAGGGGAGACTGACTTGACCCTTATGGCCAGAAACCAGTTTCTTACTGGCTCTAGACAAACCATACACCCACAGCAGGACCTCTGCCTGGTGGTGTTGGTACTACAGCCATGCTCTACTGCTGGGCCCTGTTTGGTTTCCCATAAAGCTTTGACTAAAAGGAAAGGCAGTGTCAATGACCAAACCCTCTGTGCTGTAGCTGCGGCCTTTTGGCAGCCTCTTGCTGGCTTTAACCTGCATCTGGTAGTCTTAGCCAATCTAATTGTTTGGTTTTTTGTATCCTCTTCCGTCTCAGAGGAGAAGATCCTGTATTTGACACCAGAGCAAGAAAAGGATAAATCCCACTTCACAGACAAAGAGGTATTGTAGCTTTGGGGCCTGTAGATGTATGCTTGGTGTACTGGAGTAGCATTCTGAACATCTGGGCTTAGTTTGTCACCAGCACATGAGCATGATGACTGTTCTGGCACTCACATGAGACTTCAAGGTGGTAGCCCCTGGCTCTTCCTGTTCACCTTCAATGTAACCCCTGGATTCTTGCTTTTCTCCAGTCTTCCCTGCTGTCAGTCCCAAGGCTGTGTAAATGAGTTGAAAGGACAGGCAATATGGGGTCTTTGACCACCATCATACCATTTGCTCAAAGGGTTGGCTAGTCACCATGCAACATGCAGGCTGAGACCCCAAACCATTGCTCCCTGCTTTCTGTGCACTGATTTGGTCAGTACAAAATCTCTGTGAGGCTAGAAATGATTGCAGGAAGCGCAAGGGAGAGTTACCTTCTAGGTGTATTTAAAATGTGGGTCTGTCTTTCACTGTCTGTGAGTTTGTTGCCTGTTCAAGTCAAAAAACTCTTGACGGGCTGGAGGATGGGTATTACTTTGTGGAGTAAGCTGGGGGAAAAAAAAAAGTCTGTCCCTTGGAAAAAGGGTGGTCACCTGTCTTGTGTTGGAGCTGCCAGGGTGGCCATGTCCAGCTGCTTTCCCTCCTGGTGGGGTAATTGCTAATTCCTTCTGTGCACGGAAGGTTTGTGGTCTTATCTGCTACGGTGCAGTGTTTCTATGCCAATAATCACTCAGCCTTCTGCTTGGAAAACCATGCTTTTTGCCTCTGTGTTTGCACAGATCAGTATTTCCTAGAGTAAACAGTGCCTGCTTAGATGAATGACGAGGGACTGTTAGCAGGCTATGGAGCAAATCGAAAAGGAAGGGTGAAAACTAAGAGTGTAGCATGAGGTGACAGCTGAGCAGAAGAAACGAGGCATTTTCTCTCCTGCTTCTGCACTAACTTCGGTAGCACAGAGGCCTGAAACAAGGCCTGTCAGTGTTTAATTTCTCAGCACCAGGAGCCTTCAGCTCGTGCCAACTTGTCCAGTACAGATCTCGGGAACGCCCTGGCGAGTGTGCCGGGCTGCTCCAGCCTGCTGAGCATGAAGGCTGCTGTCTCTGTCTCAGGGCTGAAAAGACAGTGCTGATCTTTAAGCCAAGGACAACTTTTGATATGAATTTTCTCAATACCTAACATTGCAGGGTCTGTAACTTGTTGTTTTAATTCTTTTTTCCCCCTCAAATGTCTACGTAGACCGGCCAGGAACATGAACTGATAGAAAGTATGCCCCTTCTGGAGTGGTTTGCAAACAACTACAAGAAATTTGGAGCAACATTGGAAATTGTTACAGACAAATCACAGGAAGGATCCCAATTTGTGAAAGGATTTGGAGGAATTGGAGGTAAACTGCAAGAAAAAAGTGTTTCTTTTTTTAATGGTTGATTTGATAATCTGGTGCCAGCACATGTGGGGTTAAACTTATTTCTCTTAGTCATGATGCCAGTTCAAGAAATTGTGTTTATCAGGGATCTCCAGGTGAATTCATTCTGTATTTGGCAAGATGATGCAGCATGTTAGGCAGTTGTCACTTCGACTGTGTTCCTGGGGTCCCTTTGTCCTCCAGAGTGCTCAGAGGGTAGACTGTCATCCTTCCCAGCTGATGGGTTCCAGAAGGGCTGGGAATTGCTTCGCTCTGCAAAGTAGTTCTGTGGCAGACCACGTCCTGCTGTGTAGAAGTGGTCTCTGACAAACAGCAGCCTAGTTTCTGAAGCAGTTGGATATCTTGTTACTCATCTCTCAGAATTTTCCTGTGCTTTGCTTCCTGGTCCTCTGCTTCTTTTCAAAATAAAAGTATTTTTAAACCAAATCTGAGGAGAAACGAGGCTTCTGGAAGCCTTGGGTCCTCCTCTTGAGCTCACTGATCAGTTTCAGCTAAGTGTGGTGGAGGTGCAGATAGATCATGTGCTTGTCTGACAAAAATCAGTAGCAGGGTAGAGCAAAATCACCTGCTGTGCATATTGTTTTCCCCGGACAAGGGATTCCAGGACAAAGCTGTTGCTTATTTGCTGATAAGCCAGCTGCTGCCATTTGCTGTGTTTAGGTTGATGAGTGTAAAACAGCATTGTTTGGGATGGAGAATACCTTTCAGATCATCAAGTCCAACCATTCCCCCAGCACTGCCAGGTCCCCACTGACCCATGTCCCTCAGCACCACATCTCCATGGCTTGGAAACCCCTCCAGGGATGGGGACGCCACCACTGCCCTGGGCAGCCTGGGACAGGCCTACACAACACTCAAGGGGAAGAAACTGTTCCTCAGGTCTAATGTAAGCCTCCCCTAGTCCAACTTGAGGCCATTTCCTCTTGTCCTGTCTCTTTTTCTTTTGGAGAAGAGCCCGACCCCCACCTGGCTCCAGCCTCCTGTCAGGGAGCTGTGGAGAGCCAGAAGGTCTCCCCTGAGCCTCCTTTGCTCCAGGCTCAACAAGCTCAGCTCCTTCTCCCCAGACTTGGGCTTTGGACCCTTCCCCAGCTTTGCTGCCCTTCTCTAGCCGCACTCCAGCTCCTCAAGGTCCTTCTTGGAGGGAGGGGCCCAAAACTGAACCCAGGATTTGAGGTGTGGCCTCCCCAGTGCAGTGTCCAGGGGGACTGTTCCTGCCCTAGTCCTGCTGGCCACACTGTTTCTGACAGAGCAAAACAAAGATGAGTCTGTTGTGAAGATGCATTTCTGGGGGCCAGAGAACACCAGTCAGGGGGACACAAGCTTCAATTGTTTGGCTACATAAGGAGCAACAGGTTTCTCAGGGTCTGTAATTCCAGGTATCCTTCTTGTCCTGCCAGATCCATCCTCTTTGCATGGTGGTATCCCTGTTGCTACCATGCTCCAGTCTCTGTAGACTTGAAATACTCCTTGAATACCCTTCACCTAAGTAAATATTTCTAGGGACAAAGGCTTCCCAGAAGCCCAGGCTGGTGTTTGGGGTGGGAAGAGAGCAGCAGGACAGCCACTAAATGCTGCTCTCCCTCCACTGTAAAAGTTACTTCAGTGCCAGCTGCGGGCTGAATTTGACTGACAGGCCTTTGTCTGAGCAGGTCTGTCAGGACAAACGATCTGGTATTTTTTTGGAGGTGTGGCCCTCCTAGAACAGGGTCAGCTTTTCCAGAAGAAGCCTTGGCCTGTGCTGGGCAGATGGGTGTTCCCCCTTTCGCCAGCAGGTCGGACCAGGCTGTAACAGGGTTGTGGCACCATCGCTGGAGCTGCACTCCGAGCCTGACCTGCGGTGCAAGGGCCAAGTCAGCGTCTGAAAATGGAGTCGAGAAGCTCTTGACGTGCAGACAGGGCTCAGTAAACGGTTTAAAATGCCTTTCTAGCTCTTTGGATTTTGAAGAAGCTCAAATGTGTTGTTTTTACCAGGTATCTTGCGGTACCGAGTGGACTTCCAGGGAATGGAATACCAAGGAGGAGACGATGAATTTTTTGACCTTGATGACTACTAGGTAGTCGACCTGGGTCCGGCAAAACGTGCCTCGCCCCTCCAGCATCCAACCCAAGGAGCAAACTCATGGTGGAAAACACAACAGATCCCTGCCTTAGAATTGGAACATTTCCAGAACTTGATCCACAAGCATTGGATTTAAAAAAGCAAAACCCTACACTTTGATTTGTCATAGTGTCAGTACAGCAGCAAGCTACTAAGTTCCTATATGCCACTTTGGACTAATTTAAAAAGAATCCCAGTTTTTACTTTTACTCAATGGTGAAATTGGTTGCTCTTGTATTTTACGAAAATGATTTTTTTAACCTTCATGATACATTAACTGCTGTAAACCTCTTCCTTCAAAATTTAATAGAAATAAGATCCTACTGGTTTGTTTCTTTCTACTTTGATTGGAGAAATCAGTCGCTGCATTTGGCAGCAGCCTGACCCATTTACATGGCATTCTCAGCTTAGACTGCAGAAGAAGAAACGTAAGGAAATTGGAGCCGTTCATTCTCTTCAAAAGAATGAGAAGGCATTAGCTGGAGTGCTGGCTTCTAACGTGTGGCTTGTAAATTCAGGGGGTTTGGGGAGGCTTACCAGCCAAACGTGCTTTAATCTATTTGCAGAAGCGCTGCTCTCACAAACTAGGAAATAAATGCACTTCATTGATTGCAATGAAAATGCTGCTCAAGTCTTGGGCTTAATTTGGATTTGAGCAGTGCAGCCTTCAGGAATTTTTTGGTTGGTGATTTTTTTTTTTTCTTTCTTTTTTTTGTTTGGATTTATTTTTTTCAGTCTTGACAGAAAATAAACATCCGATTTAAGTGAAGTAAGGTACACTTTGTTTTGTCCCTGACTAAGGTTTTTCTTTTGGCTTTAGGACTGTGTAAGGTTTCCTTGATGATGTGAATTTGAACCCCAGGTTCTTTAACGGGAAGCGGGTTATTTGCAGACGTTCTTAGCCAGTGGAGTCCTTGACTGAACCCTCAGTGCTGGTGCATTTGGAGCATTCGATACCGGTCAGTTGGGGGCCAGGACAGCCCCCCAGGGGCATCCATCTCCCAGCACTGAGGCAGAGTTCTGTCGGCTCCCAAGCGGCCTGTAAATCCGGCGCTGAGCTCTAAAGCACCTTGAACGGGTTCAAACTTCTGGTGGCATCAAGACTGAAGAAAGCTTTTTGTCCTACCTGCTATATAGAATGCATTTCAACCTCCTAGAAGCGGCTGAGGGTTTTTCAGGGGGTCTGACAGACAGGGTGGAGTGAGCATTGGCAACGAGGTAATGCACGAATCTGGCTGCTTTTTTTGGGGTCCTCCGAGGGGTGCTTGGACACCGTGGTACCCGCTCGGTCTGGTCTGCCCTGGCTCTGTCACTCCTGGTGCATCAAGTCAAAAGCGGCTTCTGTTCCAAGCTGCATACCTGCCTATTTTTCACAATAATCCTGTTTCACTTGAATGGAGATGGAGATGGGGGTGGTGAGGGGGAAGTTTGTCTTAAAATTTCTGCCACGCTGTTTTTTGAGGTCCAAAATTACTGTCGTTGTGAGCAATATGATTTGTAGCCCTGGTTTGTAACCTGGCAGATGGCTTTGCTGTCGTTTCCACATCCAAGCTGGAATCTCACGGAACGTGTGACTGGGTCCACCCCGGATTTGCACAGACCCAGGTTTGAGCACATTTGCGGGCTCCACAGCGGTATGTTCTGGATTTTGCCATTGTAAATGGGTCTAATGTGACATGACAAGACCAGAAAAATTGGATGTAAATTTACATTTTTGAATATACTGCTTGTTGTTTCACATGATACATTTAGGGTATGCAGCTCCTTTTTGTAGTTTTTATTTTTACTATTTAAGTTTGGAAATGATGCCAAATTTTTGTATTTCTTTAATCAATGTGTTCTCTTCAGTGATATATATTGCATTATATATTGATGTGTATATCAATATATACTGATATGTATTACACTTACACATACAAACACGTTAAACGGGGGTGAAAAATCCTAGCCTTCGCATACTATATAGCCTCTGCAGAGAGATCCCAAGCAGTGATATCTTGGTGTTGTGATGTACAGAAATGGAGAAGAGTATTAAACCATATTTAAGAATATAGTGCGGACTCCTGATGTTTTTTTTTTTCCTCTTAAGTCCAGGAAACATCTGTTTTACTCTCAGCTCAGGGCCAGCTGCAGGTCAGTAACTTGAAGTTTGAGGTGGCTGTTCCATACTTGGGCTTGAACATCTTGTTTCTTCATTGTACTGAGTTGCTCTTAAGCTGTAGTAGAAACTTAACCTCAGAAGCGGGGGGGGGGGGGAAAAAAAAAAAACCAAAACACCCTCAAAAGGGGGGGGGGGGGGTAAAAACCAGCAACCCACATTCAAAGCAAGTTGTGCTGTGAGTGTTACCTGGAGTGGTCTGCTGAACAACTGAGGCTGATGAAACCCACCCTACAGATGAAGAAACCTGCTCTTCGTATTCAGTCACAGAACACCTGGGTGTTGGTTGGTTTTTGGTTTTTTTTTTAAGAAACCTTTTCTACCTTGTCTCGTAATGTGGGACAAACCTGGATCAGAAGCTGTGTGGGCCCGACACCTCTGGCTTCTGTGCCCAACACCTCTGGCTTCTGTGCCCAACCTAGATGTAAAGAACAACTTTCTCAGAGGGGACCTGTCTCCCTCACTGCCTAGGAAGGCAGTACCTAGAAAACATCATTAGTAGCAGGAATTTAAACAACCCTCCTGCTGCTCTTGCCTGGCAGCAATTCTCTGGCTGAAGCTGAGCACCCACCTCCTGCCCCAGTAGCAGCGCAGGATCTGGGCCGTGTAGCTGCCTGCCTGTTGCTGTTAGGTGCTTGCTCCTGCCACGAGGAGGTGTTCTGGGAGCTCAGCTGGACCTCAGTTCTTGTGCTTTCTGCCTCACGGTCCGAGATCTGGAGTTGGGGCAGAGGGGAGCACATGGCTCGGGCTCCTCGCGTCTCAGGAGGGCGCAGCTCTGGGAGGTGTGACGTTTCTGCCGGAGCAGAGTAAAGCTGATGCACAACCCCACTCTGCTGCATGCATCTCACGTTGCCACAGCCTCGCTCCAGAAAACTGATCTCCGTTCAGCTCGTGGGGCAGATAAAAGCATCGAGCTGAGATCAGCACAAAATATTAGAAAAAAATAATCCCATCCGTCAGCGAATGTCACAGGAGAAGCTTTTACTTGCAGAAAACTGCCCACACAGTCTCACCAGCTGGTGGGACCAGGCATGTGGATGTATATTGTTTTCAAAAACCACAGAAATTGTTCTTAGTTAACCATTTACTGGCAGCGACAGCAAACCTGGTTTCTGCTTTTTCAGCATTGCATTCTGAGGGGAAAGGAGGAGCAGCGAAGCCTGGCTGCTGCAGAGGGATGCCCGAGAGCTGCCTGATGCAGTGTCGCAAGCTCTCTGTGCCAGATGTGCTTGGAAGCTGCTGTTTCCTCACTAATCTCCTTGGCTGGTTCTCAGGTCTCTTCCCCTTCATGTTTCAGTGAGAGAACACCAGTGTGGCCAGTCCACGGGAGCCACATGCCGGGCCGTGCACCCCTAAGCCCCTCCAGCTGGCTGGCAGCAAAAGCTGCTCGGTCTGTAACTCGTCCAGAGGCACTTTGCAGTTACAGAAAGGTGAGGCTGCTGGAGAGAAAGGCGGTGAAACGATTTTCTTCCTTGGAGCTGCCAAAACACGGCGGCTGGCGCCCTTCAACCCTTCAGCCAGCGGTTTGTTGCAGCCTCGTTGACCATCTCCCCAGCAGGTATCAGATCTTGGTTACCTGGAAGCGAGAGGAGAAATAGTGTTGCCTCCAACGTGTCACACAGAGCCACTTCTGTGCATCTCCTTGGGAGGTTCAAAGCGTGCCCCCAGGGTCCTGGCCCCATGCTGCTCCACCAGCACCACCCCACTCCCAAACCTGGACCCCACAGCCGTGCTTGCGGCGGGTGAGCACCTTCTGCTGGCTCTCTCAGCGTGTTTTTTCCCCTCTTCATTCCCCAGGGCTTCATCTCTTCTAAATGCTTCAACTGCCTGGGCCTGGTGCCCTTGGTAACACACGTTGAATTTGTATTTCATGTCTAGTAAACCCACACCACTCTTGCCACATTCCCCGGCTCGGTTTCACATCGGCACCGTGTGCTCAGATATTCTGATAATGCTCTTTTTGAAACGCTACTTTTTTGCCTGGCTGTAATTAAAGACAGAATTTGCCCTTTATAACTTGTTATTTCGGGAGCTGGAGCCTGGCCCGTGCTGTTGTTGCTAGCAGGCTACAAATGTCATTGTCCTGGGAAGCTGAGCGCAGCCAGCAGCACTGGGAGGCAGCTCTGGAATTTCACTCGGCTATTTTTAGTCGGCGGTGAAAAATGGCACTTCCAACACTTTAAAATCTTTGTCACTGCTTAAATAAATCAAAGGGCCAATCCTGACTTCTCGCTAATGGGCGGGATGAGGAGGTGACCTTAAGCTGGTGAGAAGGTGGAAGGCGGGGTGGGGGGAAGAGGCCCAGCCAGCTCTGTCCGGCCAGTCTCTGCCATGCTGGGAAGGGGCTGTGAGCATGGTGGGACATCACTGCGTGCCCACAGACCTGCCCCACTTCAGGCAGGTGGCTTGTGGCCGTCACTGTGCTGCAGGAGTAGTCCCTGGCTCCTTGCTCTTCTCCCTGTGCCTGTTCTGGGGCTGGTTCCCTCCCACAGTTTCCCTCTGTCTCCCCTGGGTCTCCTCCTGTGTAGCTCCATGGCCACACTGCGTGCAGGTCTGCCCTCCACAGAGACACGATGGTGGCCACACTGGATGTGGCAGCTCTGGAGCCAGGAGCTCCTGGAGGGTGCTGTGAGGCTGGCTGGCCGCATAGCAAGCTGTCACAGGTTGGACTCTTCCCTTCAACCCAATCCACCTCCATAGCTGTAAGGCAAAAACAGCTTCTAACCCCCATTTCTTTTCTTAATGCAGGAGGGTTTGGAGGAGCTGCTTCACCTGTTCGGTCACCAAGTTTCCATGCTGGAACAAAAAAAATACTTATTCTCTGAATCCCCCAGCTGAGTTTCCTTGCCTTGGTGTTCCCTGCATGTGCTTGGAGAGTCCCAGGTGGCTGCTTCGCTGCTTTCTTCCCCTGTGCTCTGGCTTCGGGACCCAGTTTCAATGGGGAGACCTTCATCAAGGCTTGGCTGGGGCTCCCAGTAGCCTCCAGTTGCCCAAGAGCTGCTCTGCACATTGCCCAGGCTCCAGCAGCCCCGTGGAGGTAAGAGGGTGCCGAGGGCAATGGGTCCTGGGACACCCTGGGGTACACCCCCAGCTGCCCGTGGTGGTGGGTGGGGGCAGGACGGGTGCCGACCTCACTGCTGGGTGCCACAGAGCTGAGCTCCCCAGGCCAGCTTGAGCAGAGGGTGGCCACTGCCACTGTGTCTGACTGTGCCAGGTCCTGCCCGGCCCCGCACCTGGGCTGGCAGCTGCCGGAGCTGGAGCTGGAGGGAGCTGCTGGGGGGTGATGCCTGGTGTCACACGGGAGGGAGCCGCACGTTGGGGAGGTGGTGTCAAGAGAAGTGGGGGATGGATGGTGATGGCTTGCTGCAGGATCCCTGATCGCAGGCAGATCCTGCCTGGCAGAAAAGGCCCTGGGGGTGCTGGTGGGCAGCTGGCTGAACATGAGCCAGCGTGTGCCCAGGTGGCCAAGAAGGCCACCAGCATCCTGGCCTGGGTCAGCACTAGTGAGGCCAGCAGGAGCAGGGAAGTGATCATGCCCATGGACTCAGCACTGAGGAGGCCACAGCTTGAGTGCTGGTGTCAGTTTAGGGCTCCACAGGATAAGAAGGACATGGAGGGGCTGGAGCGGGTCCAGAGAAGGGCAACAAAGCTGTTGAGGGCTCTGGGGAACATGGCTTGTGAGGAGCAGCTGAGGGACCTGGGGGTGTTTAGCCTGAGGGGAGACATCATTGCTCTCTACAGCTTCTTGAAAGGAGGTTAGAGTGAGGTGGGGTTTGGTGTCTTCTCCCAAGTAACTGGTGATAAGACAAGAGGCAATGGGCTGAAGTTGCCCCAGAGGAGGTTTAGACTGGATCTTAGAAAGAATTTCTCTCCTGGCAGAGTGGTGAGGCATTGGCCCAGGCTGCCCAGGGAGGTGGTGGAGTCCCCAGCCCTGGAGCGATTCAAAAACCGTGTGGACATGGCCCTTGGGACATGGTTTAATGGTCATAGGAGTGTTGGGTGATGGTTGGACTTGATGATCTAGGTCTTTTCTAGCCTTCATGACTGTAGGAGTATATGTCAGTGCCCCTGTTCAGTGTGTTTCACTCCACCGTACCCGCCGTGGTTGTTGCTGAGTTTCCCCTGCACCCCTCAGCCTGCCCTGAAGTGCTCACCCTGTGCCCTCACCCTGTCCCAAACCCACTGCAAGCTCTCTCCCCTGCCACCATCACCTCTTGCTGGCCTGGTGCTCTGCAGGGGGGCAGCACCCCTGGGCTCTGGTGGGTGCTGATGGATTGGAGCCTCTTGGCTAGGCAAGCCAGGAGGGAAAGGGTTACTGAAGAGATCCTCTCTGTTTAAAGAAGGGGGTTTGTATCTGTTCAAACATCATTTTGCAAGGCTTGCTGAGTGCTTAGCTTATGCTGGGGAATTCTGGTGCTGTGGGGACAGCGATGGGATTGGGCAGAGGGGCCACCTCATGTGCCCCGAGCCAGTTTTGGTTCCAGAACCTCTCTGTTCCTGCACTGCCTGCAAGGAGCACCCGAGGAAGCTCCTGCTGCCCCCCTGCCCGAGGAGCATGGCTGTTCAGCAGCCCCAGGGACAATGTCCATCTATGCAGAGGCAACTCAGGGGCTTGCTGTGAGAGACGACGGTGTCACAGCTGCAGCAAGTGGCCAGCACAAGCTGAAGTTGGCCACCTGAGCTCAAGAGCCTCTCGGGAGCCAAGAAAATATGCTTTAAACCTGTGTCACGGGTGGCAGCAAGCTGTCAGGACTCCTCACGTACCTCTGTGCTGGGGGGTTGCCATCGTTCCTCTGTTTTGTCACACAGAGTCACTGTGGTTGGAAAGGACCTCTAGGATCATCAAGTCCAACCTTCATCCCAACATCTCCATAACCAGTAGACCACAGCCCCAAGTGCTACATCTACTTGTTTTTTGAACCCCTCCAGGGATGGTGACTCCACCACCTCCCTGGGCAGCCTCTTCCAGTGTCTAACCACTCTCTCAGGGAAGAAATTCTTCCTAATATCCAATGGAAACCTCCCCTGGTGCAACTTGAGGCCATTTCCTCTCGTCCTATCATCAGTAATCTGGGAGAGACACCAACACCAGCCTCACTCCAACCTCATTTTAGGTAGTTGTAGAGAACAAATAAGGTGTCCTCTCAGTCCTCCAGACTCAACAACCCCAGTTCCCTCAGCCAGGCTCCCTAAGGCAGTTTTCCAGCCCCCTCACCAGCTTTGCTGTCCTTCTCTCAACCCGCTCCAGCACCTCCATGTCCGTCTTATCCTGTGGTGTCCAAACTGGCCCCAAGACTCAAGGTGGGGTCTCACCAGTGCTGAGTCCAGAGGCACCATCACCCCCCCTGCTCCTGCTGGTCACACCGTTTCTGATCCAGGCCAGGATGCCGTTGGCTTTCTTGGCCACCTGGGCACACTGCTGGCTCATGGTCAGCCCTCTGTCCACCAGCACCCCCAGGTCCTTTCCAGCTTTCCAGTCACTCCTCCCCCAGCCTGGAGCCCTGCCTGGGGTACCTGACCGCACCCAGGGCCCATCCGCTGTGGTCTCCCTTCCTCGCCGCTCAACCCTTCGCCACCCTTCCAGACTCCACTTAACCTGCTTGTTTTATCAGGCTGGGATGGATTTCAGTTGCATCTGTGCCTGAATGAATCCTAACCGACTCCCTCCTGTGTCCTCTGTGCATCCCAGGTGTGACCAAGGTCTGTGCAGCTTTCCTGAGCACTTTTAGGGGTGGCAAAGACGTGCCCTGCAAAGATGAGGAGGATGAGCAGATGCAGACATATTTTGTGTTTCCATCTTGAGATGAGCCTCAGCCTGGTTTGGTTTCATGATGGGTGATGTTTGCCAGAGGAGGAACAGCCCCAGGAGAAGCATCCCAGGGGTGCAAGGAGGGTGTGGAGGGGGAGAGTGCTGCGAGTAGCTTTGGGGTGAGAAGCTGCCCCCAGCAGTGGCAGAATTATCCTCCTGGCCTTTTCCTTGCTGGGGTGGAGGTCCTCTCACCCCACAGGCACAGACCCCTGTGGGGCTGGGGAACCCCAGGGCACTGACTCTTCCCAAAGCCTGCACAGTTGTGACAGGTGGCAAAAAAGAACCTGGGAAAATTCCCATTAAGGCCAACAAAAGGGCTGGGGCTTTCACTTGGGAATCCAGGGGGGGCTAATCCCTCACTGCCCAGTGCTGGGAGCGAGAACCACGCGTGTGAGCTGTTTCTGTTGTGACTGAGCTCCTCCCTTCTGGTAAAAGACAGCTTTCTTGTCACCTCCCAAGCAGTTACTGGCTCCGTGATGGTGTCTTGCAGCTGGCAGGAGACTAGCAGCCCAGATGTTACCTCCTCCTGTGCGGGGTGGAGAGGCAGCACTGCCACTTCCACACATAGGAGCTGCTGTCCTGCTTGTGCCGTCAAAAGCTCCTTCTTGGGTAAGTTCTCTGCCTCCAGGCAATCCGTTGGCAACTCTTCAGTCTTGCTGATGGGGAAATTAAATTAAATACTGAGGCCTGAGCTTTGCAGTGTATTCACCACATATGATCTAATTCTCAAGGACAACATCCACATGATCACACTGACCTAAAGTGAAGCTGGGAGCCCAGCGAGCTGCTCCCCAACCCTTCCAGGGCTGGGGACTCCACCACGGCCCTGGGCAGCCTGAGACAGCACTGGACAACCCTTTTAGGGGGGATGTTTTTCCTAATATCCAACCTAAACCTCCCCAGGGACAACTTGAGGCTGTTTCCTGCCAAATAGAGGTGAGAGCCCTGGGAAGGCTGCAGAGCAAGGCTGGCTCTGAGGTTAAAGCTGGGATTTTGGTGCTGTTTTTTTTCTCTCCATCCAGCACAGGATGAAAACATGTTTTAATTTCTTAAATATCCAAAACATGCTGAAGGCATCAAGAGAAAATAAAGACATTGCTGGAATAACCTGACAGTTTTTCTGCAGAGAGTACTTGCCAGTGAGTATGGAAACAAACGTACTGCAGACATCCAAGCCATGAAATAAATAATTAAAAACGTTCATAGGGTTTGGGGTTTGTTTTGGTTTATATTGGGGAGCCAGAGCTTCAAATCAGCATTCAGTCACCCCAGGGTGTCTGTGAATGCTGCAGGTAAATCAGGGGAGAGGCTGCAGTGGAGGCTGGGGATTGTCCAGGCTGGGGGTCCCCCTTGTCCCTGAGGTCAGCAGGGTTTTGGCAGGGAAGGATGTGTGCAGGGGGGCTGGGGGATGCCAAGCCCCTTGTTTCACTGTGCTGGGCTCATGAGGCTGTGGTTGACTCAGGCCCTGGAGGTGCTGGGCAAGACAGCACAGTTCCCACGTGAGAAATGCAGGCAATTGTTGGAACAGAGTGAAATAGTGTCAAAAACCTCAGAGGGATGCTACGCTGCGTGGTGGTCCTGGGGCTGGGCAGCTCTGGTGTCATTTTTTTACATGGTTTATTCAAAATTTGAGGGTTTTTGTCTTAAGAATCCAAAGCTGACACTCTAAACTGTTCCTAACTTGTCAATGTCCCACAGAATTGTATGAACGGATGGTGGATTTTGTAGTTTCCATGTGGCAGGAGAAATTTTTCCACATTCAAGACCAACCCCAGCCATACTGGGGAGGATTTATGTTACTGGCTTCACCTGCCTGTGTGTGCCAAGAGCTGCTATGTGCCGCTTTCTTAGACCTAAGAAATGGTTCCTGGGTTTTGGGAGATGTGAGGAGCGGTGCAAGGAGCCTGAGCTGGGTGAGCAGCACTCCAAGCACAGCACAAGAACCACAGGATGGTTTAGGTTGGAAGGGACCTTAGACATCATCTAATCCAAGGGGGTCTGTGGAGGAGTGTGAGGGGAAGCACTGATCCAGTGGGGTGCAGAGGGGGCAGGTGTTAACCCACGCCTTGGAACGGGCTGCTCTCTTTCTCTGGTCTTTAGCCCATCACGTCCTGCTTCGTGTCGGCTGCAGCAGCAGGACCTGAGTGCTGTGTGGGAGAGGCACACGTGTGGCTGGAGGAGGTGAGCTGCAGAAAACTCCGCTGGCAGCCCTCTCCCAGCCCACACCTCCTCCGCCTCCTCCTCTCCTTGTTCCTCATCTCCAAACCTTCATCCAACCATCAAAGCCACAAGGAAGAAAAGTTGGGGTGCTGGTTCACATGCTTGGAAGCGTGGGTCCCAAGCAAGCTGCCTGTGCTGAGAGCCCCAAGCCCACCTCCTCCTGAGCCAGGACTGTGCAAGAATGGCAGCCCTCTCCCAGCCCACACCTCCTCCGCCTCCTCCTCTCCTTGTTCCTCATCTCCAAACCTTCATCCAACCATCAAAGCCACAAGGAAGAAAAGTTGGGGTGCTGGTTCACATGCTTGGAAGCGTGGGTCCCAAGCAAGCTGCCTGTGCTGAGAGCCCCAAGCCCACCTCCTCCTGAGCCAGGACTGTGCAAGAAGCCCCTGAAACAGCCAGGCAGGTTCTGGGGGTTCTATAGCAGGTAGCACCTTCTCCTTCACCTGAGAATGGGGGGCCATTGCATTGATTTGGGTTTTTTCCCCCTTTTTAATGGTATTTTGAGCCTTCCTTGCTTCTAGTGTTGGTCTTTCAGGTGTCATAGCAGACCTGGATAAGGACGTGCTGCATCTCTCTGGGTGGCTGCAGAGTTAGCCCACCTGCCACTGGGCAGGAGTAAGAATGCTTCTGGGAAAAATGAGCAGATTATCTTCAAAAAAAAATCATCAAACCTACTGTCACCCCATTTTGGCTACAGAATACTTATTTGAAGGAAGAATAAACATTTTCATACTTCAAGTTCAGTCATCCCTGCCCTAAGAAGAATGTTTATTTATATCTTATTCTTGCCAGCTGTAATTTCAATAATTATTCTTCCAGCAGGAGCATCTGAAATGTATCTGCCCTTGCTTTCCTTGTGCTGTAACTCGCCAGTGGCCACTGAGTAACCTCTGATCCCTCTCCAAACAGCCAAATAAACGATCGTAAGATCCTAAGATGAGGGGTTTACTGAGTAAACTCTGCTAGGCTGGGGATTTTGGGAAGGCAGCTGAAGGTTGGGAAACGGGTACTCCTACGGAGCTGCCAGAGGATTTGAGCAGCTTGCTCCTGCTGGCTGCAGAGCAAATCCCAGAGATTTTGTCATGTTGCTGCTGCTTGTCCCTTAGTTTCTCTCTTTTTTTACCCTGCTGTCTGCAGCCTTGCTGGGTCACGGTGGTCCTGGGGGCAGTGACCCTGCCTCTGGGTATGGAGGAGCCAGTCTGGGCACTTTTATCCTTGTCCCATGGGTGTTTAATAGCAAGGGGGACCCCTGAAATAAGGGAAAGGTGATGGGGGGACTACCATCAAGCTGGGCTATGCAAGGCCTAAAAGCACACCTCAGATGGCCACAGCTCTTGGGCCAGTGCTCGTCTTGAGACCCACAGCACAAGCTTTCCAGTTATTTTTAAACACAGTTGCTTCTGCTTTGATATGGTGAGGATGACACCAGCCTCCTTGAGTTCTTGCCAGGTTGCACAATGTGGAAGTATCTTTGGTTTGGTGGCACCAGGACTTTCCCTCTTCCCCGCCACCCCTGCAGGAAAACTGGCAGAGCAAGTCCTCTCAGGCTGAAACTGCCCCACCACCCTGGTGTGCTTCCATCTGAACAAGGCCTTCATTAGTGCCTAATGACCAGCTCTGCCCCTGCTTTGCTGATCTGCAGATGTGGGACACAGATCTGCCAGCCAGCGGTGACGGACGTGTTAGCCCTCGCTCCGAGCACACGCCCAGGGACGCGCTCCTCAGCCTGCCACAGTCCTGTGGCTCACCCAGTCATGGGAACTAGATGATCCTTAAGGTCCCTTCCAACCCAAACCTTTCTGTGATTGGTGGTTTTTGCTTTTTAATTTTTATTTGTTTTATGATAGTAGATTTTTTTTTTTTGAATGTTTAGGTATAGTAGTTAGTTGTTTAATGTTTTTAGTTTTTATAGTTGTTATGTTAAAGATTTATTGATTTTTTAGGGGGTTTTTGTAATTTTTTTTTCTTTTGAGGAAGTTTATGTTAAGGATATATGGGATATCTGGATTAGTTATTATAGGGTGGTTTTTTTTCATATATTTTTGGTTAGGTTTATTTTAGTTTTTATCACAGTTAGTTCTTGAGACCCTCCCGTCATTCCAGTGATAGTGAAGGATTTTGTTCTTTTATGATTCGATGGTAATAGGGTGTATTGTGTATCAGTGTCTTATCAGGGTTTTGTATTTTTGTGGTTCAGACGTGTTAGGTTATTGAATCTATACAGTTTAATAAACGTTTTTTTCTTTCATTTGGTTGGAGGAAGGGCCCCTCTAATTCTGAGGGTAGTGTTCATTATTTATAAATGGGTTTGTATTGTTTATTGGGTTTATAGAGTTTATATAGTTTCTAGAGTTTGTGTAGATGTTATGTATGGTATTGTCATTTGGTTTATTTGTGTTGAAATTTGAGGTATATGTGTTTGGATTGCAGAATTGTTTATAGTGGATTGGAGTAGTTTTGCTTCTGGGAACATTTTTTCATCTGTTTGGTTCACCTTGTAAGTAGAGTATTTGTGATTGTAGGGTAGAGGTAGGTTTTTCATTCTATCTGCTTATCTGTTTTTTAAATTTATGTAGGAGGGATTATAGGGTATGTCGTGACATGTTTTGTTTCTGTCTAGCCAGTCTCATAGGAGTTTGTTTCCTCTTAATGGTTTCAACACAAGCCCATTCAGGAGAAGAGTTGTATTTGTTCTCCCTTATGTTTAGTTTTTCACACAGTTTTTTAAATTATTTTTTGAGTGATTTTTTCAGGGTTGATATATAGGCCCTTATGGGATCGGGGATACTGTTTTCATACTGTCGTATCCTGGTAGTCATTTTAGTTATTGTTGGTTCGTCATCTTCTTTTTACATCACTGTTGATAGTGTATGGGTATATATTGATGGTGTATTTTGTATAAATTTCTGTAGTATGTGTCGTTGGTATGGTATTTGATTAGGGTTCACAATTTGTTTGTCACCATCAATGACTTGCCATATAGTTAATTTTGTTAGGTAGTTAATTTCTTTTTCCACAGAGGTTCATCTGGGTGGGCGGCATTCAATATTATTTTTGAAGGGATGCCTGATCTTTATGGTTGACAGGAGTCGTCTTCAGAGGTTGATAGTGTGAGGTTTTCTCACAAATGTCTGGTCAATGCCTCCGCCTCTGGACAGGGATTCTAGTTGTCTGGCTTCCTTATTATTCAGGTAGATGTTTTTGGTTTCATTATTCCAGTATGGGAGCAGCCAGGTGGTAAGTGGCTTTCCTTTATGACGGCTAAAGTTCTTTCTCACATTTTTCAGCTCCTTCCTAGCCAAAGGTTTAGTGGTGACATCAGTATCTGATGCCTCCCCATCAGAGAGGTCTGGTTCCTGGAGAACTGTGGAAGGACCTGCTCCATCATCATTTATCCACGCTGGGCAATTTGGTTTTGTCAGGTGTTTCATTTTTATAGGAGAGGAGTTAGGTTTGGTATTTGACTCTGACTCTGTTCCTGATCTTATTGGAGAGTTAGTTTTGGTTTGTTTCTTTTTCCTATTCCCAGGAGTAACCTTTATTGGTGTGGATTGAGGGTGATTGTCTGCAGAGATTGTTGGTGTAGTTGTAGTGTTTGGTGTTGGAATTGGGGTAGCAGTAGGGCTTGTGGGGAGGGCTGCAGCAGTAGTAGTGTTGACTGTGAGAGCTGGGTCAGTAGTAGAAGTTAGTGTAGGAGCTGGAGTAGTAGTAGTGCGGGTTGTTGGATGTTTGGTGGTAGTAGAGGTTGTTTGTGTGGCTGCAGTGCGGGTTGTGGTGGCTACCCCAAGCATACTCCGGTATTGACACCCCATCCGACCCCATTTCACAGCATTTCTTTGGATAGCAAGCAGAACCAACGGAAATAACAGAATCAATATTCCCTCTCTTGCTTTTCTTGGTGTTCCGCACTAAAGGAAAAAAAAAAATCCGATTTTTTTTTTTTATAATGCTTTCCTTAACTAATTCAACATCCTTCTCTTTCTTTCATATCACATAAATTGTTTTTCCACGCAATCAAAAGCAGGTTCCAGGAACTCAAGTTCCATCCAACAGCTCATGTCACAGTGCCAAGGGCCTGCCTCGCTGTGATGCAAGAACCACTCAGGCTGCCAGAATAAGATCACAGATTTACTTTTTCTTCACATAGATGGAGGAAATTCTGCGGTTTTTTTCCCCTCTTTTTTTCTTCTTTTACATTTTTTTTCCCTTTTCCCATGTCCTGGGCAATCCTTTCCATGGTCAGAAAACTCAGCTGACCGTACAGTGCCACATCAAATGGTGCTGTGCTGGTCAGCACATCTCTTCCCTGCATATATTTAGACTGAGACATGCTGATGTTTTACTTCGGTGTCCCCAGCATCTCTGCTGCCTTGGTCTGATTACAGGGAGAGTGGAAGCAGGCTGGGTTTTGTCCCACATCGCTCCCGGAGACACCTTTGTGAGCTGGCCGAGTCTTGGTGGCGCCATGCCACGGGAAGGACGGGCTATAATTTGACCTGTGAGTCCTTTGTTATAGGTTGTGATGTGAAGGTGGAAAGAATTCGGCTCGGCTGCCAGCCCGGGTGCCCAGCTTTGACAGAAGCCCTCGGGTGGTTCTTCCTCGTGGAAACGGAGCGTGTCGGGGTGAGGGTCAGCCCAAGCTGATGTAAGCACTGGTGTGTCAGTCTGGGCGTCGTGGTCCCAGTTTGGGGACTTTGGGGCCGCAGCGTGGTTGGTATTTGCTCTGTCCAGAAGAATGTGAATGGGGCAGATTGAAGTTTCACCCCAGACTCGGAGCAGCAGCAGCAGTTGTTTGATGTGGAGGGAGATCTGCTTCTCTTGGTTTAAGTTTTTAAATGCCATGAGAATAACTGAGACCTCACCATAAGTATTCCTTTAAGCACTTGTCCTTAATTTAAAAAAAAAAAAAAGACATTTCTGCTGACATAAATATCCTGCAAAGCAGGTGAGTTGTCAATAAGAAAGGACTTGGCACCACTTCTATTCCTTAACCATTTGGCAAAGATTTAAACAGGTCATGGGGGAAAAAAAAATGCTTAGTGTGAAGTGACCGAGCCCCTTTTTCATCGCAAGCAGCCACCGGTGCTGTGCTGTTACACCAGCTTGCTGCTGGTGACAATTTTCCTTCCAGTTTCTCATCTTGTCCAGGCCAGCTCCCTGTGCAGCTGGAGCAGCAACAGAAGCTGAGCTGGGAACTCCACTTGAATCACAGAATCATAGACTTTTTAGTTGAAAAAGACCTTTAAGAGCATCAAGTCCAACCATGAAAACAGGGACATGATCACTCAACTGACTGACTTAAGTCCTGGGGCATGAGACTGGCCAGAACAGGAATTTAACTAACAGTTTTATTTAATAAACAGTATTTGTTAAATAACCAGTGAGTGATTCTGCCCCAGTGAAGTCACCTCTGGAGTATTTGGTCCAGTTCTGGGCTCCCCAGTTCAAGAGAGACAAGAAGCTACTGGGGAGAGTCCAGAGGAGGCTGTGAAGCTGCTGAGGGGCCTGGAGCACCTCTGTGCCAGGAAAGGCTGAGAGCCCTGGGGCTGGTCAGCTGGAGAAGAGAAGACTCAGAGAGGATCTGATCAATGCTGAGCAAGAGCTAAAGGGCCCCTTGAGGGGCAAGAGGCTGGGGCCAGACTCCTGTCAGTGGTGCCCAGCAACAGGACAAGGGGCAATGAGCACAAACTGGAACCCAGGAGGTTCCATCTGAACAGGAGGAGAAAATTCTTTGTGAGGGTGGCCGAGCCTGGAGCAGGCTGCCCAGAGAGGCTGCGGAGGCTCCGTCTCTGGAGAAACCCACCTGGATGTGACCCTGGGCACCCTGCTGTGGGTGAGCTGCTGGAGCAGGGGGCTGGGTCAGATAGTCTCCAGAGGTTCCCTCCACCCTCAACCATGCTGGGGTTCTGTGTACCATCACACTTTCCTAATTCAGCAGTTTGCAGAAGCTGGTATTTTTCACAGATTCTATTTTCATTTGTTAACACTAAAGGAAAAAAACAACTCCATTTAATAGTTTGGCAATTCTAAAAAACATGCCAAGAATTTTCATGTCTGAGAACCTGCCTCAGAGGGGCTGCAACAGTTAGGTACGAAACCAGCTGAAGCAGCACCCTTTATGACAATGTTCCCCTGTGGAAACCCTCATGGAAAGGTTCCCGGGACACCAACGGGTCTGCAGTGGCTGATTTCTTCACTTTTCTCCCCGAGCTCCTTCATTATTCTCCTTCCTGCCCAAGTGCTTCTCATGTTTAACCCCGAGAACATCGCTCTCAGGTGTGGCACCAGTTTCCTCTCTGGGTACTTCAAAGGACGTTGTGGCGTTTCCGTGTGTGTGCTGAGGCCGCCGGGGGGGTTCGCTCTCCCTCCGTTGTCCTAGCGACAAAACCAGGAAGACAAAGCCAGCTCCTGACTCAATGCTAAAGCTGGGAAAGCAGATTTACTGAGACCGGGATGAAGGCTCCAACGCGAAACCGTTCGCTTGCCA